>NW_027311901.1:842500-960917 GCF_040954645.1 Diabrotica undecimpunctata | reverse complement strand
AGTCGAGAGGTGAAGAGTGTATATACTTGCCACGGCCGTGTTCTTATCTCTGCGATCCTACTGGACACGCACACAGACACACAAATACACACATACACTCACACACGCACACACACGCACATACGCACACACACACACACACACACACACATATACTCTTCACCTCTCGACTCCTACCCATTAGTCGCCTCTTACGACAGGCAGGGCCTTCTTGCCACGGCCGTGTTCTTATCTCTGCGAGCTGACCGGACACACACACACACTCACACAAGCACACACACGCACACACGCACACACACACATACACTCTTCACCTCTCGACTTCTACCCATTAGTCACCGCTTACGACAGGCAGAGCCTTCTTGGCACGGACGTGTTCTTATCTCTGCGAGCCGACCGGACACACACACACTCACACACGCACACACACACGCACACACGCACACACACACATACACTCTTCACCTCTCGACTCCTACCAATTAGTCGCCACTTACGACAGGCAGGGCCTTCTTGCCTCGGCCGTTAGCTTATTTCTGCAAGCCGAACGGACACACACACACTCACACACACACGCACGCACACACGCACACACGCACACACACGCACATACCCAAAAACACTTTTCACCTCTCGACTCCTACCCATTAGTCGCCTCTTACGACAGGCATGGCCTTCTTGCCTCGGCCGTATTCTAATCTCTGCGAGCCGAATGGACACACACATACATACGCACACACTTACACACGCACAAACACACACACCCACACACGCACACACACACATACACTATTCACCTCTCGACTCCTACCTATTAGTCGCCCCATAAAAGAGGCAGGGCCTTCTTGCCTCGGCCGTATTCTTATTTCTGCAAGCCAAACAGACACACACACATACACACACTCTTACACACGCACACGCCTCTTACGACAGGCAGGGCCTTCTTGCCACGGCCGTGTTCTTATCTCTGCGAGCCGACTGGACACACACACTCACACACACAAATACACACACACACACATACACACACACACTCACACACACACACGCACACACGCACGCATACACGCACACACACATACACTCACACACACAAACACGCACACACGCACACACACATACATTCTTCACCTCTCTAATCCTACCTATTAGTCGCCTCTCACGACAGGCAGGGCCTTCTTGCCTCGGCCGTGTTCTTATTTCTGCAAGACGAACGGACACACACACACACATACTCACACACGCACACACACGCACACACGCACACTCACACACACATACACTCTTCACCTCTCGACTCCTACCTATTAGTCGCCCCATACAAGAGGCAGAGCCTTCTTGCCTCGGCCGTATTCTTATTTCTGCAAGCCAAACAGACACACACACATACACACACACTTACACACGCACACACACGCACACGCCTCTTACGACAGGCAGGGACTTCTTGCCACGGCCGTGTTCTTATCTCTGCGAGCCGACTGGACACACACACTCACACACACAAATACACACACACACACATACACACACACACACTCACACACACACACGCACACACGCACGCATACACGCACACACACATACACTCACACACACAAACACGCACACACGCACACACACATACATTCTTCACCTCTCTAATCCTACCTATTAGTCGCCTCTCACGACAGGCAGGGCTTTCTTGCCTCGGCCGTGTTCTTATTTCTGCAAGACGAACGGACACACACACACATACTCACACACGCACACACGCACGCACACACGCACACACACATACACTCACACACACACAAACACGTACACACGCACACACACATACATTCTTCACCTCTTGACTCCTACCTATTAGTCGCCTCTTACGACAGGCAGGGCCTTCTTGCCTTGGCCGTGTTCTTATCTCTGCAAGCCGAACGGACACACACACATACTCACACACGCACACACACGCACACACGCACACACACACACATACACTCTTCACCTCTCGACTCCTACCCATTAGTCGCTCCTTACAGCAGGCATGGCCTTCTTACCACGGCCGTATTCTTATCTCTGCGAGCCGAAGGGATACACACACACACACACACACAGTCACAAACGTCCACACAGACGCACACGCACACACGCACGCTCACACGAACACACACATACACTCACACACACACAGACATGCACACACACACACACACACACATACACTCTTCACCTCTCGACTCCTACCTATTAGTCGCCTCTTACGATAGGCAGGGCCTTCTTGCCTCGGCCGTGTTCTTATCTCTGCAAGCCGAACGGACACACACACATACTCACACCCGCACACACACATGCACACACGCACACACACACATACACTCTTCACCTCTCGACTCCTACCTATTAGTCGCCTTTTACGATAGGCAGGGCCTTCTTGCCTCCGTCGTGTTCTTATCTCTGCAGGCCGAACAAACACACACATACTCACACACTCCACACACACGCACACACACATACACTCTTCACCTCTCGACTCCTACTTATTAGTCGCTCCTTTCAAGCGGCAGGGCCTTTTTGCCTCGGCCGTATTCTTATCTCTGCATGCCAAACGGACACACAAACATACACACGCACGCACACACACACACATATACACTCTTCACCTCTCGACTCCTACCCATTATTCTCCTCTTACGACAGGCAGGGCCTTCTTGCCACGGCAAAAAGACGGCTCTGCGAGCCGACCGGACACACACACACTGACACACACACACTCACACACGCACGCACACACGCACACAAACACACACATATACACTCTTTACCTCTCGACTCCTACCCATTATTCTGCTCTTACGACAGGCATGGCCTTCTTGCCACGGACGTATTCTTATCTCTGCGAGCCGAACGGACACACACACACACACTCGCACACACACATACACATACACGCTTCACCTCTCGACTCCTACCCATTAGTCGCCTCTTACGACATTCAGGGACTTTTTGCCACGGCCGTGTTCTTATCTCTGCGAGCCGAACGGACACACACACTCTCACACACACACACGCACACACGCACACACGCACACACGCACACGCACACACTTTCCACCTCTCGACTCCTATCCATTAGTCGCCTCTTAAGACAGGCAGGGCCTTCTTGCCACGGCCGTATTTTTATCTCTGCGAGCCGAGCAGACACACGCACAGTCACACACACACACACATACACTATTCACTTCTCGACTCCTCCCTTTTGGTCGCCTCTTACGAGAGGCAGGGGCTTCTTGCCCCGGCCGTAATCTTATCTCTGCAAGCCGAACGGATACACACACTCACACACACACGCACGCACACACGCACACACACACACACACACACAAATACACTCTTCACCTCTCGACTCCTACCCATTAGTCGTATTTTACGACTGGCATGTCCTTCTCGTCTCGACCGTATTCTAATCTCTGTGAGCCGTTACGGACACTTACATACATACACACACACTAACAAACGCACAAACACAAACACGCACACACACATACACTCTTCACCTCTCGACTCCTACCCATTAGTCACCTCTTACGACAGGCATGGCATTCTTGCCACCGCTGTTTTCTTTTCTCTGCGAGCCGAAGGGACACACATACACACACACACACACTCACAGACACACACACACACACGCACACACGCACACACACATACACTCTTCACCTCTCGACTCCTACCCATTAGTCACCTCTTACGACAGGCATGGCCTTCTTGAAACCGCTGATTTCTTATCTCTGCGAGCCGAAGGGACACACATACACATACACACACACTCACACACACACGCACACATGCACGCACGCATACACTCTTCACCTCTCGACTCCTACCCATTAGTCGCCCCTTACGACAGGCATGTCCTTCTTGCCACCGCTGTTTTCTTATCTCTGCGAGCCGAAGGGACACACACACAAACATACACACACACACACTTACACACACACACACACACGAACACACACGCACACACACATACACTCTTCACCTCTCGACTCCTACCTATTAGTCGCCCCTTACAAGAGGCAGGGCCTTCTAGCCTCGGCCGTATTCTTATCTCTGCAAGCCAAACGGACACACACACATACTCACATACGCACACACACACGCACACACGCATACACACATACACTCTTCTCCTCTCGTCTCCTACCTATTAGTCGCCCCTTACAAAAGGCAGGGTCTTCTTGGCTTGGCCGTATTCTCATCTCTGCAAGCCAAACGGACACACAAACACACACACACATACACACACACGTACTCACACACACACGCACACACGCACACACACACACATACACTCTTCACCACTCGACTCCTACCCATTAGTCGCCTCTTACGATAGGCAGGGCCTTCTTGCCTCGGTCGTGCTCTTATCTCTGCAAGCCGAACTAACACACACACATACTCACACACGCACACACACGCACACACGCATACACACATACACTCTTCACCTCTCGACTCCTACTTATTAATCGCCCCTTACAAGAGGCAGGGCCTTCTTGCCTCGGCCGTATTCTTATCTCTGCAAGCCAAACAGACACACACACATACACACACACACGCACACACACGCACACACGCACACACACACACATACACTCTTCACCTCTTGACTCCTACCGATTAGTCGCCTCTTAACGACAGGCAGTGCCTTCTTGCCACGGCCGTGTTCTCATCTCTGCGAGCCGACCGGACACACACACACACTGACACACACACATACACACACACACTCACACACGCACGCACACACGCACACGCACACACTCTCCACCTCTCGACTCCTATCCATTAGTCGCCTCTTACGACAGGCATGGCCTTCTTGCCACCGCTTTTTTCTTATCTCTGCGAGCGAAGGGACACACACACACACATACACACACACACTCACACACACACACACACACACGCACACACGCACGCACACACGCACACACACATACACTCACACACACACAAACACGCACACACGCACTCACACATACATTCTTCACTTCTCTAATCCTACCTATTAGTCGCCTCTCACGACAGGCAGGGCCTTCTTGCCTCGGCCGTGTTCTTATCTCTGCAAGCCGAACGGACACACACACATACTCACACACGCACACACACACGCACACACGCACACACACATACACTCTTCACCTCTCGACTCCTACCTACTAGCTGCCTCTTACGTTAGGCAGGGCCTTCTTGCCTCGGTCGTGTTCTTATTTCTGCAAGCCGAACGGACACACACACATACTCACACACGCACACACGTACGCACACACGCACACACACATACACTCACACACACACAAACACGCACACACGCACACACACATACACTCTTCACCTCTCGACTCCTACTTATTAGTCGCCCATTACAAGAGGCAGGGCCTTCCTGCCTTGGCCGTATTCTTATCTCTGCAAGCCAAACAGACACACACACATACACACACACATACACACACACTTACACACGCACACACACGCACACGCTCACGCACGCACTCTCCACCTCTCGACTCCTATCCATTAGTCGCCTCTTAAGACAGGCAGGGCCTTCTTTCCACGGACGTATACCTATCTTAGCGAGCCGAACGGACACACACACACACACTTGCACACATACACACACACATACACGCTTCACCTATCGACTACTACCCATTAGTCGCTCCTTACAGCAAGCATGGCCTTCCTGCCACGGACGTATTCTTATCTCTGCGAGCCGAAGGGATACACACACACATACACACACATACACACACACACACATACACACACACATACTCACACACGCACGCACACACGCACACACACATACACTCACACACACACAAACACGCACACACGCACACACACATACATTCTTCACCTCTCGAATCCTACCTATTAGTCGCCTCTTACGATAGGCAGGGCCTTCTTGCCTCGGTCGTGCTCTTATCTCTGCAAGCCGACTGGACACACACACTCACACACACAAATACACACACACACTCACACACGCACACACACGCACACACGCACACTCACACACACATACACTCTTCACCTCTCGACTCCTACCCATTAGTCGCCTCTTACGACAGGCAGGGCCTTCTTGCCACGGCCGTGTTCTTATCTCTGCGAGCCGACTGGACACACACAAATACACACACACACTCACACACGCACACACACGCACACTCACACACACATACACTCTACACCTCTCGACTCCTACCCATTAGTCACCTCTTACGACAGGCAGGGCCTTCTTGCCACGGCCGTGTTCTTATCTCTGCGAGCCGACCGGGCACACTCACACACTCACACACGCACACACACAAACACACGCACTTACACACATACACTCTTCACCTCTCGACTCCTACGCATTAGTCGCCGCTTACGACAGGCAGGGCCTTCTTGGCACGGACGTTTCCTTATCACTGCAAGCCGAACGGACACATACACACTCACACACACAAGCACGCACACACGCACACACACGCACACACACAAAAACACTTTTCACCTCTCGACTCCTACCCATTAGTTGCCTCTTACGACAGGCATGGCCTTCTTGCCTCGGCCGTATTCTAATCTCTGCGAGCCGAATGGACACACACATACATACACACACACACACTTACACACGCACAAATACACACACACCCACACACGCACACACACACACATACACTATTCACCTTTCGACTCCTACCTATTAGTCGCCCCTTACAAGAGAGAGGGCCTTCTTGCCTCGGCCGTATTCTTATCTCTGCAAGCCAAACAGACACACACACATACACACACACTTACACACGCACACACACGCACACACGCACACACACACATACACTCTTCACCTCTCGACTCCTACCAATTAGTCGCCACTTACGACAGGCAGGGCCTTCTTGCCTCGGCCGTATTCTTATCTCTGCAAGCCGAACGGACACACACACACTCACACACACACGCACGCACACACGCACACACACGCACACGCACACACACACAAATACACTCTTCACCTCTCGACTCCTACCCATTAGTCGCCACTTACGACAGGCAGGGCCTTCTTGCCTCGGCCGTATTCTTATCTCTGCAACCGAACGGACACACACACACTTAAACACAGACGCACGCACACACGCACACACACGCACACACGCACACACACACATGCACTCTTCACCTCTCGACTCCTACCAATTAGTCGCCACTTACGACAGGCAGGGCCTTCTTGCCTCGGCCGTATTCTTATCTCTGCAGGCCGAACGGACACACACACACTCACACACACACGCACGCTCACACGCACACACACGCACACACGCACACACACACATAAACTCTTCACCTCTCGACTCCTACCTATTAGTCGCCTCTTACGATAGGCAGGGCCTTCTTGCCTCGGTTGTGCTCTTATCTCTGCAAGCCGAACTAACACACACACATACTCACACACGCACACACGCATACACACATACACTCTTCACCTCTCGACTCCTACTTATTAGTCGCCCCTTACAAGAGGCAGGACCTTCTTGCCTCGGCCGTATTCTTATCTCTGCAAGCCAAACAGACACACACACATACACACACACACGCACACACACGCACACACGCACACACACACATACACTCTTCACCTCTCGACTCCTACCCATTAGTCGCCTCTTAACGACAGGCAGTGCCTTCTTGCCACGGCCGTGTTCTCATCTCTGCGAGCCGACCGGACACACACACACACTGACACACACACATACATACACACACTCACACACGCACGCACACACGCACACACATACATACACTCTTCACCTCTCGACTCCTACCCATTATTCTCCTCTTACGACAGGCAGGGACTTCTTGCCACGGCCGTGTTCTTATCTCTGCAAGCCAAACGGACACACACACACGCACACACACACACACACGCACACGCACACGCACACGCACACACTCTCCACCTCTCGACTCCTATCCATTAGTCGCCTCTTACGACAGGCATGGCCTTCTTGCCACCGCTTTTTTCTTATCTCTGCGAGCGAAGGGACACACACACACATACACACACACACTCACACACACATGCACACACGCACGCACACACGCACACACACATACACTCACACACACACAAACACGCACATACGCACACACATACATTCTTCACCTCTCTAATCCTACCTATTAGTCGTCTCTCACGACAGGCAGGGCCTTCTTGCCTCGGCCGTATTCTTATCTCTGCAAGCCAAACAGACACACACACATACACACACACTTACACACGCACACACACGCACACACGCACACACACACATACACTCTTCACCTCTCGACTCCTACCAATTAGTCGCCACTTATGACAGGCAGGGCCTTCTTGCCGCGGCCGTATTCTTATCTCTGCAAGCCGAACGGACACACACACACTCACACACACACGCACGCACACACGCACACACACGCACACGCACACACACACAAATACACTCTTCACCTCTCGACTCCTACCCATTAGTCGCCACTTACGACAGGCAGGGCCTTCTTGCCTCGGCCGTATTCTTATCTCTGCAAGCCGAACGGACACACACACACTTAAACACAGACGCACGCACACACGCACACACACGCACACACGCACACACACACATGCACTCTTCACCTCTCGACTCCTACCAATTAGTCGCCACTTACGACAGGCAGGGCCTTCTTGCCTCGGCCGTATTCTTATCTCTGCAAGCCGAACGGACACACACACACTCACACACACACGCACGCTCACACGCACACACACGCACACACGCACACACACACATAAACTCTTCACCTCTCGACTCCTACCTATTAGTCGCCTCTTACGATAGGCAGGGCCTTCTTGCCTCGGTTGTGCTCTTATCTCTGCAAGCCGAACTAACACACACACATACTCACACACGCACACACGCATACACACATACACTCTTCACCTCTCGACTCCTACTTATTAGTCGCCCCTTACAAGAGGCAGGACCTTCTTGCCTCGGCCGTATTCTTATCTCTGCAAGCCAAACAGACACACACACATACACACACACACGCACACACACGCACACACGCACACACACACATACACTCTTCACCTCTCGACTCCTACCCATTAGTCGCCTCTTAACGACAGGCAGTGCCTTCTTGCCACGGCCGTGTTCTCATCTCTGCGAGCCGACCGGACACACACACACACTGACACACACACATACATACACACACTCACACACGCACGCACACACGCACACACATACATACACTCTTCACCTCTCGACTCCTACCCATTATTCTCCTCTTACGACAGGCAGGGACTTCTTGCCACGGCCGTGTTCTTATCTCTGCAAGCCAAACGGACACACACACACGCACACACACACACACACGCACACGCACACGCACACGCACACACTCTCCACCTCTCGACTCCTATCCATTAGTCGCCTCTTACGACAGGCATGGCCTTCTTGCCACCGCTTTTTTCTTATCTCTGCGAGCGAAGGGACACACACACACATACACACACACACTCACACACACATGCACACACGCACGCACACACGCACACACACATACACTCACACACACACAAACACGCACATACGCACAGACATACATTCTTCACCTCTCTAATCCTACCTATTAGTCGTCTCTCACGACAGGCAGGGCCTTCTTGCCTCGGCCGTATTCTTATCTCTGCAAGCCAAACAGACACACACACATACACACACACTTACACACGCACACACACGCACACACGCACACACACACATACACTCTTCACCTCTCGACTCCTACCAATTAGTCGCCACTTATGACAGGCAGGGCCTTCTTGCCGCGGCCGTATTCTTATCTCTGCAAGCCGAACGGACACACACACACTCACACACACACGCACGCACACACGCACACACACGCACACACACACACACACAAATACACTCTTCACCTCTCGACTCCAACCCATTAGTCGCCACTTACGACAGGCAGGGCCTTCTTGCCTCGGCCGTATTCTTATCTCTGCAAGCCGAACGGACGCACACACTCACACACACACGCACGCACACACACACACACGCACACACGCACACACACACATACACTCTTCACCTCTCGACTCCTACCAATTAGTCGCCACTTACGACAGGCAGGGCCTTCTTGCCTCGGCCGTATTCTTATCTCTGCAAGCCGAATGGACACACACACACTCACACACACACACGCACTCTCACACGCACACACACGCACACACGCACACACACACATACACTCTTCACCTCTCGACTCCTACCTATTAGTCGCCTCTTACGATAGGCAGGGCCTTCTTGCCTCGGTTGTGCTCTTATCTCTGCAAGCCGAACTAACAAACACACATACTCACACACGCACACACGCACACATGCATACACACATACACTTTTCTCCTCTCGTCTCCTACCTATTAGTCGCCCCTTACAAAAGGCAGGGTCTTCTTGGCTTGGCCGTATTCTCATCTCTGCAAGCCAAACGGACACACAAACACACACACACATACACACACACGTACTCACACACACACGCACACACGCACACACACACACATACACTCTTCACCACTCGACTCCTACCCATTAGTCGCCTCTTACGACAGGCAGGGCCTTCTTGCCACGGCTGTTTTCTTATGTCTGCGAGCCGAAGGGACACACACACACATATACACACACACACACACACACACACACACACACACTCACAAACACACACACACACGCGCAAACACGCACGCACACACGCACACACACACACGCACACACGCACGCACACACGCACACACATAAACTTACACACGCACACACACACGCACACACGCACACACACATACACTCTTCACCTCTCGACACCTACCTATTAGTCGCCTCTTACGATAGGCAGGGCCTTCTTGCCTCGGTCGTGCTCTTATCTCTGCAAGCCGAACTAACACACACACATACTCACACACGCACACACACGCACACACGCATACACACATACACTCTTCACCTCTCGACTCCTACTTATTAATCGCCCCTTACAAGAGGCAGGGCCTTCTTGCCTCGGCCGTATTCTTATCTCTGCAAGCCAAACAGACACACACACATACACACACACACGCACACACACGCACACACGCACACACACACACATACACTCTTCACCTCTTGACTCCTACCGATTAGTCGCCTCTTAACGACAGGCAGTGCCTTCTTGCCACGGCCGTGTTCTCATCTCTGCGAGCCGACCGGACACACACACACACTGACACACACACATACACACACACACTCACACACGCACGCACACACGCACACACACATACACTCTTCACCTCTCGACTCCTACCCATTATTCTCCTCATACGACAGGCAGGGACTTCTTGCCACGGCCGTGTTCTTATTTCTGGAAGCCAAACGGACACACATTTTCTAACGGTGCGTTAGCTTTTTGTAATTGCGAGAGCACAACAATTACATATGTAGTCATTCCAGCACTTTTGCACCGCTAGAAAAAAAGTTAGGAAACTAATAAGATTTTCTAACGGTGCGTTACCTTTTTGTAATTGCGAGAGCACAACAATTACATATGTAGTCATTCCAGCACTTTTGCACCGCTAGAAAAAAAGTTAGGAAAGTAATAAGATTTTCTAACGGTGCGTTACCTTTTTGTAATTGCGAGAGCACGACAATTACATATGTAGTCATTCCAGCACTTTTGCACCGGTAAAAAAAAAGTTAGGAAAGTAATAAGATTTTCTAACGGTGCGTTACCTTTTTGTAATTGCGAGAGCACAACAATTACATATGTAGTCATTCCAGCACTTTTGCACCGCTAGAAAAAAAGTTAGGAAACTAATAAGATTTTCTAACGGTGCGTTACCTTCTTGTAATTGCGAGAGCACAACAATTACATATGTAGTCATTCCAGCACTTTTGCACCGCTAGAAAAAAAGTTAGGAAAGTAATAAGATTTTCTAACAATGCGTTACCTTTTTGGAACGCCGAGAGCACAACAATCACATATGTGATCATTCCAGCACTTTTGCACCGCTAGAAAAAAAGTTAGGAAACTAATAAGATTTTCTAACGGTGCGTTACCTTTTTGTAATTGCGAGAGCACGACAATACATATGTAGTCATTCCAGCACTTTTGCACCGCTAGAAAAAAAGTTAGGAAAGTAATAAGATTTTCTAACGGTGCGTTACCTTTTTGTAATTGCGAGAGCACGACAATTACATATGTAGTCATTCCAGCACTTTTGCACCGCTAGAAAAAAAGTTAGGAAATTAATAAGATTTTCAAACGGTGCGTTACCTTTTTGTAATTGCGAGAGCACGACAATTACATATGTAGTCATTCCAGCACTTTTGCACCGCTAGAAAAAAAGTTAGGAAACTAATTAGATTTTCTAACGGTGCGTTACCTTTTTGTAATTGCGAGAACACAACAATTACATATATAGTCATTCCAGCACTTTTGCACCGCTAGAAAAAAAGTTAGGAAACTAATTAGATTTTCTAACGGTGCGTTACCTTTTTGTAATTGCGAGAGCACGACAATTACATATGTAGTCATTCCAGCACTTTTGCACCGCTAGAAAAAAAGTTAGGAAACTAATGGGATTTTCTAACGGTGCGTTAAATTTTTGTAATTGCGAGAGCACAACGAGTACATATGTAGTCATTCCAGCACTTTTGCACCGCTAGAAAAAAAGTTAGGAAACTAATAAGATTTTCTAACGGTGCGTTACCTTTTTGTAATTGCGAGAGCACAAGAATTACATATGTAGTCATTCCAGCACTTTTGCACCACTAGAAAAAAAGTTAGGAAACTAATAAGATTTTCTAACGGTGCGTTACCTTTTTGTAATTGCGAGAGCACAACAATTACATATGTAGTCATTCCAGCACTTTTGCACCGCTAGAAAAAAGGTTAGGAAACTAATAAGATTTTCTAACGGTGCGTTACCTTTTTGTAATTGCGAGAGCACAACGAGTACATATGTAGTCATTCCAGCACTTTTGCACCGCTAGAAAAAAAGTTAGGAAACTAATAAGATTTTCTAACGGTGCGTTACCTTTTTGTAATTGCGAGAGCACAACAATTACATATGTAGTTTCCTAACTTTTTTTTCTAGCCGTGCAAAAGTGCTGGAATGACTACATATGTAATTGTCGTGCTCTCGCAATTACAAAAAGGTAACGCACCGTTAGAAAATCTTATTACTTTCCTAACTTTTTTTCTAGCGGTGCAAAAGTGCTGGAATGACTACATATGTAATTGTTGTGCTCTCGCAATTACAAGAAGGTAACGCACCGTTAGAAAATCTTATTAGTTTCCTAACTTTTTTTCTAGCGGTGCAAAAGTGCTGGAATGACTACATATGTAATTGTTGTGCTCTCGCAATTACAAAAAGGTAACGCACCGTTAGAAAATCTTATTACTTTCCTAACTTTTTTTTTACCGGTGCAAAAGTGCTGGAGTGACTACATATGTAATTGTCGTGCTCTCGCAATTACAAAAAGGTAACGCACCGTTAGAAAATCTTATTACTTTCCTAACTTTTTTTCTAGCGGTGCAAAAGTGCTGGAATGACTACATATGTAATTGTTGTGCTCTCGCAATTACAAAAAGGTAACGCACCGTTAGAAAATCTTATTACTTTCCTAACTTTTTTTCTAGCGGTGCAAAAGTGCTGGAATGACTACATATGTAATTGTTGTGCTCTCGCAATTACAAAAAGGTAACGCACCGTTAGAAAATCTTATTAGTTTCCTAACTTTTTTTCTAGCGGTGCAAAAGTGCTGGAATGACTACATATGTAATTGTCGTGCTCTCGCAATTACAAAAAGGTAACGCACCGTTAGAAAATCTTATTACTTTCCTAACTTTTTTTCTAGCGGTGCAAAAGTGCTGGAATGACTACATATGTAATTGTCGTGCTCTCGCAATTACAAAAAGGTAACGCACCGTTAGAAAATCTTATTACTTTCCTAACTTTTTTTCTAGCGGTGCAAAAGTGCTGGAATGACTACATATGTAATTGTTGTGCTCTCGCAATTACAAGAAGGTAACGCACCGTTAGAAAATCTTATTAGTTTCCTAACTTTTTTTCTAGCGGTGCAAAAGTGCTGGAATGACTACATATGTAATTGTTGTGCTCTCGCAATTACAAAAAGGTAACGCACCGTTAGAAAATCTTATTACTTTCCTAACTTTTTTTTTACCGGTGCAAAAGTGCTGGAGTGACTACATATGTAATTGTCGTGCTCTCGCAATTACAAAAAGGTAACGCACCGTTAGAAAATCTTATTACTTTCCTAACTTTTTTTCTAGCGGTGCAAAAGTGCTGGAATGACTACATATGTAATTGTTGTGCTCTCGCAATTACAAAAAGGTAACGCACCGTTAGAAAATCTTATTACTTTCCTAACTTTTTTTCTAGCGGTGCAAAAGTGCTGGAATGACTACATATGTAATTGTTGTGCTCTCGCAATTACAAAAAGGTAACGCACCGTTAGAAAATCTTATTAGTTTCCTAACTTTTTTTCTAGCGGTGCAAAAGTGCTGGAATGACTACATATGTAATTGTCGTGCTCTCGCAATTACAAAAAGGTAACGCACCGTTAGAAAATCTTATTACTTTCCTAACTTTTTTTCTAGCGGTGCAAAAGTGCTGGAATGACTACATATGTAATTGTCGTGCTCTCGCAATTACAAAAAGGTAACGCACCGTTAGAAAATCTTATTAGTTTCCTAACTTTTTTTCTAGCGGTGCAAAAGTGCTGGAATGATCACATATGTGATTGTTGTGCTCTCGGCGTTCCAAAAAGGTAACGCATTGTTAGAAAATCTTATTACTTTCCTAACTTTTTTTCTAGCGGTGCAAAAGTGCTGGAATGACTACATATGTACTCGTTGTGCTCTCGCAATTACAAAAAGGTAACGCACCGTTACAAAATCTTATTAGTTTCCTAACTTTTTTTCTAGCGGTGCAAAAGTGCTGGAATGACTACATATATAATTGTCGTGCTCTCGCAATTACAAAAAGGTAACGCACCGTTAGAAAATCTTATTACTTTCCTAACTTTTTTTCTAGCGGTGCAAAAGTGCTGGAATGACTACATATGTACTTGTTGTGCTCTCGCAATTACAAAAAGGTAACGCACCGTTAGAAAATCTTATTACTTTCCTAACTTTTTTTCTGGCGGTGCAAAAGTGCTGGAATGACTACATATGTACTCGTTGTGCTCTCGCAATTACAAAAAGGTAACGCACCGTTAGAAAATCTTATTACTTTCCTAACTTTTTTTCTGGCGGTGCAAAAGTGCTGGAATGACTACATATGTAATTGTTGTGCTCTCGCAATTACAAGAAGGTAACGCACCGTTAGAAAATCTTATTACTTTCCTAACTTTTTTTCTAGCGGTGCAAAAGTGCTGGAATGACTACATATGTAATTGTTGTGCTCTCGCAATTACAAGAAGGTAACGCACCGTTAGAAAATCTTATTAGTTTCCTAACTTTTTTTCTAGCGGTGCAAAAGTGCTGGAATGACTACATATGTAATTGTTGTGCTCTCAGAATTCTAAAAAGTCAACGCACCGTTAGAAAATCTTATTAGTTTCCTAACTTTTTTTCTAGCAGTGCAAAAGTGCTGGAATGACTACATGTGTACTCGTTGTGCTCTCGCAATTACAAAAAGGTAACGCACCGTTAGAAAATCTTATTACTTTCCTAACTTTTTTCTAGCGGTGCAAAAGTGCTGGAATGACTACATATGTACTCGTGTGCTCTCGCAATTACAAAAAGGTAACGCACCGTTGAAAATCTTATTACTTTCCTAACCTTTTTTCTGGCGATGCAAAAGTGCTGGAATGACTACATATGTAATTGTTGTGCTCTCGCAATTACAAAAAGGTAACGCACCGTTAGAAAATCTTATTAGTTTCCTAACTTTTTTTCTAGCAGTGCAAAAGTGCTGGAATGACTACATGTGTACTCGTTGTGCTCTCGCAATTACAAAAAGGTAACGCACCGTTAGAAAATCTTATTACTTTCCTAACTTTTTTCTAGCGGTGCAAAAGTGCTGGAATGACTACATATGTACTCGTGTGCTCTCGCAATTACAAAAAGGTAACGCACCGTTGAAAATCTTATTACTTTCCTAACCTTTTTTCTGGCGATGCAAAAGTGCTGGAATGACTACATATGTAATTGTCGTGCTCTCGCAATTACAAAAAGGTAACGCACCGTTGGAAAATCTTATTACTTTCCTAACTTTTTTTCTAGCTGTGCAAAAGTGCTGGAATGACTACATATGTAATTGTTGTGCTCTCAGAATTCTAAAACGTCAACGCACCTTTAGAAAATCTTATTAGTTTCCTAACTTTTTTTCTAGCGGTGCAAAAGTGCTGGAATGACTACATATGTAATTGCCGTGCTCTCGCAATTACAAAAAGGTAACGCACCGTTAGAAAATCTTATTAGTTTCCTAACTTTTTTTCTAGCAGTGCAAAAGTGCTGGAATGACTACATATGTAATTGTTGTGCTCTCGCAATTACAAAAAGCTAACGCACCGTTAGAAAATCTTATTAGTTTCCTAACTTTTTTTCTAGCGGTGCAAAAGTGCTGGAATGACTACATATGTAACTGTCGTGTTCTCTCAATTACAAAAAGGTAACGCACCGTTAGAAAATCTTATTACTTTCCTAACTTTTTTTCTAGCGGTGCAAAAGTGCTGGAATGACTACATATGTAATTGTTGTGCTCTCGCAATTACAAAGAGGTAACGCACCGTTACAAAATCTTATTAGTTTCCTAACTTTTTTTCTAGCGGTGCAAAAGTGCTGGAATGACTACATATGTAATTGTTGTGCTCTCGCAATTACAAAAAGGTAATGCACCGTTAGAAAATCTTATTAGTTTCCTAACTTTTTTTCTAGCGGTGCAAAAGTGCTGGAATGACTACATGTGTAATTGTTGTGCTCTCGCAATTACAAAAATGTAACGCACCGTTAAAAAATCCCATTAGTTTCCTAACTTTTTTTCTAGCGGTGCAAAAGTGCTGTAATGACTACATATGTAATTGTTGTGCTCTCGCAATTACAAAAAGGTAACGCACCGTTAGAAAATCTTATTACTTTCCTAACTTTTTTTCTACCGGTGCAAAAGTGCTGGAATGCCTACATATGTAATTGTTGTGCTCTCGCAATTACAAAAAGGTAACGCACCGTTAGAAAATCTTATTACTTTCCTAACTTTTTTTTTACCGGTGCAAAAGTGCTGGAATGACTACATATGTAATTGTCGTGCTCTCGCAATTACAAAAAGGTAACGCACCGTTAGAAAATCTTATTACTTTCCTAACTTTTTTTCTAGCGGTGCAAAAGTGCTGGAATGACTACATATGTAATTGTTGTGCTCTCGCAATTACAAAAAGGTAACGCACCGTTAGAAAATCTTATTACTTTCCTAACTTTTTTTCTAGC
The DNA here is from genome assembly GCF_040954645.1 of Diabrotica undecimpunctata. NCBI lineage: Eukaryota > Metazoa > Arthropoda > Insecta > Coleoptera > Chrysomelidae > Diabrotica > Diabrotica undecimpunctata. The sequence continues at coordinate 943,376 of NW_027311901.1, read as the reverse complement.
GGTGCAAAAGTGCTGGAATGACTACATATGTAATTGTTGTGCTCTCGCAATTACAAAAAGGTAACGCACCGTTAGAAAATCTTATTAGTTTCCTAACTTTTTTTCTAGCGGTGCAAAAGTGCTGGAATGACTACATATGTAATTGTTGTGCTCTCGCAATTACAAAAAGCTAACGCACCAGTTAGAAAATCTTATTAGTTTCCTAACTTTTTTTGTAGCGGTGCAAAAGTGCTGGAATGACTACATATGTAATTGTCGTGCTCTCGCAATTACAAAAAGGTAACGCACCGTTGGAAAATCTTATTACTTTCCTAACTTTTTTTTCTAGCGGTGCAAAAGTGCTGGAATGATCACATATGTGATTGTTGTGCTCTCGGCGTTCCAAAAAGGTAACGCACCGTTAGAAAATCTTATTACTTTCCTAACTTTTTTTCTAGCGGTGCAAAAGTGCTGGAATGACTACATATGTAATTGTTGTGCTCTCGCAATTACAAAAAGGTAACGCACCATTGGAAAATCTTATTACTTTCCTAACTTTTTTTCTAGCGGTGCAAAAGTGCTGGAATGACTACATATGTAATTGTTGTGCTCTCGCAATTACAAAAAGGTAACGCACCGTTAGAAAATCTTATTACTTTCCCAACTTTTTTTCTGGCGATGCAAAAGTGCTGGAATGACTACATATGTAATTGTTGTGCTCTCGCAATTACAAAAAGGTAACGCACCGTTAGAAAATCTTATTAGTTTCCTAACTTTTTTTCTAGCGGTGCAAAAGTGCTGGAATGACTACATATGTAATTGTTGTGCTCTCGCAATTACAAAAAGCTAACGCACCAGTTAGAAAATCTTATTAGTTTCCTAACTTTTTTTGTAGCGGTGCAAAAGTGCTGGAATGACTACATATGTAATTGTCGTGCTCTCGCAATTACAAAAAGGTAACGCACCGTTGGAAAATCTTATTACTTTCCTAACTTTTTTTCTAGCGGTGCAAAAGTGCTAGAATGATCACATATGTGATTGTTGTGCTCTCGGCGTTCCAAAAAGGTAACGCACCGTTAGAAAATCTTATTACTTTCCTAACTTTTTTTCTAGCGGTGCAAAAGTGCTGGAATGACTACATATGCAATTGTCGTTCTCTCGCAATTACAAAAAGGTAACGCACCGTTAGAAAATCTTATTACTTTCCTAACTTTTTTTCTAGCGGTGGAAAAGTGCTGGAATGACTACATATGTAATTGTCGTGCTCTCGCAATTACAAAAAGGTAACGCACCGTGAGAAAATCTTATTAGTTTCCTAACTTTTTTTCTAGCGGTGCAAAAGTGCTGGAATGACTACATATGTTGTGCTCTCGCAATTACAAAAAGGTAACGCACCGTTACAAAATCTTATTAGTTTCCTAACTTTTTTTCTAGCGGTGCAAAAGTGCTGGAATGACTACATATGTAATTGTCGTGCTCTCGCAATTACAAAAAGGTAACGCACCGTTAGAAAATCTTATTACTTTCCTAACTTTTTTTCTAGCGGTGCAAAAGTGCTGGAATGACTACATATGTACTCGTTGTGCTCTCGCAATTACAAAAAGGTAACGCACCGTTAGAAAATCTTATTACTTTCCTAACTTTTTATCTAGCGGTGCAAAAGTGCTGGAATGACTACATATGTACTCGTTGTGCTCTCGCAATTACAAAAAGGTAACGCACCGTTGAAAATCTTATTACTTTCCTAACTTTTTTTCTGGCGATGCAAAAGTGCTGGAATGACTACATATGTAATTGTTGTGCTCTCGCAATTACAAAAAGGTAACGCACCATTGGAAAATCTTATTACTTTCCTAACTTTTTTTCTAGCGGTGCAAAAGTGCTGGAATGACTACATATGTAATTGTTGTGCTCTCGCAATTACAAAAAGGTAACGCACCGTTAAAAAATCTTATTAGTTTCCTAACTTTTTTTCTAGCGGTGCAAAAGTGCTGGAATGACTACATATGCAATTGTCGTGCTCTCGCAATTACAAAAAGGTAACGCACCGTTAGAAAATCTTATTACTTTCCTAACTTTTTTTCTAGCGGTGGAAAAGTGCTGGAATGACTACATATGTAATTGTCGTGCTCTCGCAATTACAAAAAGGTAACGCACCGTGAGAAAATCTTATTAGTTTCCTAACTTTTTTTTTAGCGGTGCAAAAGTGCTGGAATGACTACATATGTTGTGCTCTCGCAATTACAAAAAGGTAACGCACCGTTACAAAATCTTATTAGTTTCCTAACTTTTTTTCTAGCGGTGCAAAAGTGCTGGAATGACTACATATGTAATTGTCGTGCTCTCGCAATTACAAAAAGGTAACGCACCGTTAGAAAATCTTATTACTTTCCTAACTTTTTTTCTAGCGGTGCAAAAGTGCTGGAATGACTACATATGTACTCGTTGTGCTCTCGCAATTACAAAAAGGTAACGCACCGTTAGAAAATCTTATTACTTTCCTAACTTTTTATCTAGCGGTGCAAAAGTGCTGGAATGACTACATATGTACTCGTTGTGCTCTCGCAATTACAAAAAGGTAACGCACCGTTGAAAATCTTATTACTTTCCTAACTTTTTTTCTGGCGATGCAAAAGTGCTGGAATGACTACATATGTAATTGTTGTGCTCTCGCAATTACAAAAAGGTAACGCACCGTTAGAAAATCTTATTAGTTTCCTAACTTTTTTTCTAGCGGTGCAAAAGTGCTGGAATGACTACATATGTAATTGTTGTGCTCTCGCAATTACAAAAAGGTAACGCACCGTTAGAAAATCTTATTAGTTTCCTAACTTTTTTTCTAGCGGTGCAAAAGTGCTGGAATGACTACATATGTAATTGTCGTGCTCTCGCAATTACAAAAAGGTAACGCACCGTTAGAAAATCTTATTACTTTCCTAACTTTTTTTCTAGCAGTGCAAAAGTGCTGGAATGACTACAGATGTACTCGTTGTGCTCTCGCAATTACAAAAAGGTAACGCACCGTTAGAAAATCTTATTAGTTTCCTAACTTTTTTTCTAGCGGTGCAAAAGTGCTGGAATGACTACATATGTAATTGTTGTGCTCTCGCAATTACAAAAAGGTAACGCACCGTTAGAAAATCTTATTAGTTTCCTAACTTTTTTTCTAGCGGTGCAAAAGTGCTGGAATGATCACATATGTGATTGTTGTGCTCTCGGCGTTCCAAAAAGGTAACGCACCGTTAGAAAATCTTATTACTTTCCTAACTTTTTTTCTAGCGGTGCAAAAGTGCTGGAATGACTACATATGTAATTGTTGTGCTCTCGCAATTACAAAAAGGTAACGCACCGTTGGAAAATCTTATTACTTTCCTAACTTTTTTTCTAGCGGTGCAAAAGTGCTGGAATGACTACATATGTAATTGTTGTGCTCTCGCAATTACAAAAAGGTAACGCACCGTTAGAAAATCTTATTAGTTTCCTAACTTTTTTTCTAGCGGTGCAAAAGTGCTGGAATGACTACATATGTAATTGTTGTGCTCTCGCAATTACAAAAAGCTAACGCACCAGTTAGAAAATCTTATTAGTTTCCTAACTTTTTTTGTAGCGGTGCAAAAGTGCTGGAATGACTACATATGTAATTGTCGTGCTCTCGCAATTACAAAAAGGTAACGCACCGTTGGAAAATCTTATTACTTTCCTAACTTTTTTTCTAGCGGTGCAAAAGTGCTGGAATGATCACATATGTGATTGTTGTGCTCTCGGCGTTCCAAAAAGGTAACGCACCGTTAGAAAATCTTATTACTTTCCTAACTTTTTTTCTAGCGGTGCAAAAGTGCTGGAATGACTACATATGCAATTGTCGTTCTCTCGCAATTACAAAAAGGTGACGCACCGTTAGAAAATCTTATTACTTTCCTAACTTTTTTCTAGCGGTGCAAAAGTGCTGGAATGACTACATATGTACTCGTGTGCTCTCGCAATTACAAAAAGGTAACGCACCGTTGAAAATCTTATTACTTTCCTAACCTTTTTTCTGGCGATGCAAAAGTGCTGGAATGACTACATATGTAATTGTCGTGCTCTCGCAATTACAAAAAGGTAACGCACCGTTGGAAAATCTTATTACTTTCCTAACTTTTTTTCTAGCTGTGCAAAAGTGCTGGAATGACTACATATGTAATTGTTGTGCTCTCAGAATTCTAAAACGTCAACGCACCTTTAGAAAATCTTATTAGTTTCCTAACTTTTTTTCTAGCGGTGCAAAAGTGCTGGAATGACTACATATGTAATTGCCGTGCTCTCGCAATTACAAAAAGGTAACGCACCGTTAGAAAATCTTATTAGTTTCCTAACTTTTTTTCTAGCAGTGCAAAAGTGCTGGAATGACTACATATGTAATTGTTGTGCTCTCGCAATTACAAAAAGCTAACGCACCGTTAGAAAATCTTATTAGTTTCCTAACTTTTTTTCTAGCGGTGCAAAAGTGCTGGAATGACTACATATGTAACTGTCGTGTTCTCTCAATTACAAAAAGGTAACGCACCGTTAGAAAATCTTATTACTTTCCTAACTTTTTTTCTAGCGGTGCAAAAGTGCTGGAATGACTACATATGTAATTGTTGTGCTCTCGCAATTACAAAGAGGTAACGCACCGTTACAAAATCTTATTAGTTTCCTAACTTTTTTTCTAGCGGTGCAAAAGTGCTGGAATGACTACATATGTAATTGTTGTGCTCTCGCAATTACAAAAAGGTAATGCACCGTTAGAAAATCTTATTAGTTTCCTAACTTTTTTTCTAGCGGTGCAAAAGTGCTGGAATGACTACATGTGTAATTGTTGTGCTCTCGCAATTACAAAAATGTAACGCACCGTTAAAAAATCCCATTAGTTTCCTAACTTTTTTTCTAGCGGTGCAAAAGTGCTGTAATGACTACATATGTAATTGTTGTGCTCTCGCAATTACAAAAAGGTAACGCACCGTTAGAAAATCTTATTACTTTCCTAACTTTTTTTCTACCGGTGCAAAAGTGCTGGAATGCCTACATATGTAATTGTTGTGCTCTCGCAATTACAAAAAGGTAACGCACCGTTAGAAAATCTTATTACTTTCCTAACTTTTTTTTTACCGGTGCAAAAGTGCTGGAATGACTACATATGTAATTGTCGTGCTCTCGCAATTACAAAAAGGTAACGCACCGTTAGAAAATCTTATTACTTTCCTAACTTTTTTTCTAGCGGTGCAAAAGTGCTGGAATGACTACATATGTAATTGTTGTGCTCTCGCAATTACAAAAAGGTAACGCACCGTTAGAAAATCTTATTACTTTCCTAACTTTTTTTCTAGCGGTGCAAAAGTGCTGGAATGACTACGTATGTAATTGTTGTGCTCTCGCAATTACAAAAAGGTAACGCACCGTTAGAAAATCTTATTAGTTTCCTAACTTTTTTTCTAGCGGTGCAAAAGTGCTGGAATGACTACATATGTAATTGTTGTGCTCTCGCAATTACAAAAAGCTAACGCACCAGTTAGAAAATCTTATTAGTTTCCTAACTTTTTTTGTAGCGGTGCAAAAGTGCTGGAATGACTACATATGTAATTGTCGTGCTCTCGCAATTACAAAAAGGTAACGCACCGTTGGAAAATCTTATTACTTTCCTAACTTTTTTTCTAGCGGTGCAAAAGTGCTGGAATGATCACATATGTGATTGTTGTGCTCTCGGCGTTCCAAAAAGGTAACGCACCGTTAGAAAATCTTATTACTTTCCTAACTTTTTTTCTAGCGGTGCAAAAGTGCTGGAATGACTACATATGTAATTGTTGTGCTCTCGCAATTACAAAAAGGTAACGCACCATTGGAAAATCTTATTACTTTCCTAACTTTTTTTCTAGCGGTGCAAAAGTGCTGGAATGACTACATATGTAATTGTTGTGCTCTCGCAATTACAAAAAGGTAACGCACCGTTAGAAAATCTTATTACTTTCCCAACTTTTTTTCTGGCGATGCAAAAGTGCTGGAATGACTACATATGTAATTGTTGTGCTCTCGCAATTACAAAAAGGTAACGCACCGTTAGAAAATCTTATTAGTTTCCTAACTTTTTTTCTAGCGGTGCAAAAGTGCTGGAATGACTACATATGTAATTGTTGTGCTCTCGCAATTACAAAAAGCTAACGCACCAGTTAGAAAATCTTATTAGTTTCCTAACTTTTTTTGTAGCGGTGCAAAAGTGCTGGAATGACTACATATGTAATTGTCGTGCTCTCGCAATTACAAAAAGGTAACGCACCGTTGGAAAATCTTATTACTTTCCTAACTTTTTTTCTAGCGGTGCAAAAGTGCTGGAATGATCACATATGTGATTGTTGTGCTCTCGGCGTTCCAAAAAGGTAACGCACCGTTAGAAAATCTTATTACTTTCCTAACTTTTTTTCTAGCGGTGCAAAAGTGCTGGAATGACTACATATGCAATTGTCGTTCTCTCGCAATTACAAAAAGGTAACGCACCGTTAGAAAATCTTATTACTTTCCTAACTTTTTTTCTAGCGGTGGAAAAGTGCTGGAATGACTACATATGTAATTGTCGTGCTCTCGCAATTACAAAAAGGTAACGCACCGTGAGAAAATCTTATTAGTTTCCTAACTTTTTTTCTAGCGGTGCAAAAGTGCTGGAATGACTACATATGTTGTGCTCTCGCAATTACAAAAAGGTAACGCACCGTTACAAAATCTTATTAGTTTCCTAACTTTTTTTCTAGCGGTGCAAAAGTGCTGGAATGACTACATATGTAATTGTCGTGCTCTCGCAATTACAAAAAGGTAACGCACCGTTAGAAAATCTTATTACTTTCCTAACTTTTTTTCTAGCGGTGCAAAAGTGCTGGAATGACTACATATGTACTCGTTGTGCTCTCGCAATTACAAAAAGGTAACGCACCGTTAGAAAATCTTATTACTTTCCTAACTTTTTATCTAGCGGTGCAAAAGTGCTGGAATGACTACATATGTACTCGTTGTGCTCTCGCAATTACAAAAAGGTAACGCACCGTTGAAAATCTTATTACTTTCCTAACTTTTTTTCTGGCGATGCAAAAGTGCTGGAATGACTACATATGTAATTGTTGTGCTCTCGCAATTACAAAAAGGTAACGCACCATTGGAAAATCTTATTACTTTCCTAACTTTTTTTCTAGCGGTGCAAAAGTGCTGGAATGACTACATATGTAATTGTTGTGCTCTCGCAATTACAAAAAGGTAACGCACCGTTAAAAAATCTTATTAGTTTCCTAACTTTTTTTCTAGCGGTGCAAAAGTGCTGGAATGACTACATATGCAATTGTCGTGCTCTCGCAATTACAAAAAGGTAACGCACCGTTAGAAAATCTTATTACTTTCCTAACTTTTTTTCTAGCGGTGGAAAAGTGCTGGAATGACTACATATGTAATTGTCGTGCTCTCGCAATTACAAAAAGGTAACGCACCGTGAGAAAATCTTATTAGTTTCCTAACTTTTTTTTTAGCGGTGCAAAAGTGCTGGAATGACTACATATGTTGTGCTCTCGCAATTACAAAAAGGTAACGCACCGTTACAAAATCTTATTAGTTTCCTAACTTTTTTTCTAGCGGTGCAAAAGTGCTGGAATGACTACATATGTAATTGTCGTGCTCTCGCAATTACAAAAAGGTAACGCACCGTTAGAAAATCTTATTACTTTCCTAACTTTTTTTCTAGCGGTGCAAAAGTGCTGGAATGACTACATATGTACTCGTTGTGCTCTCGCAATTACAAAAAGGTAACGCACCGTTAGAAAATCTTATTACTTTCCTAACTTTTTATCTAGCGGTGCAAAAGTGCTGGAATGACTACATATGTACTCGTTGTGCTCTCGCAATTACAAAAAGGTAACGCACCGTTGAAAATCTTATTACTTTCCTAACTTTTTTTCTGGCGATGCAAAAGTGCTGGAATGACTACATATGTAATTGTTGTGCTCTCGCAATTACAAAAAGGTAACGCACCGTTAGAAAATCTTATTAGTTTCCTAACTTTTTTTCTAGCGGTGCAAAAGTGCTGGAATGACTACATATGTAATTGTTGTGCTCTCGCAATTACAAAAAGGTAACGCACCGTTAGAAAATCTTATTAGTTTCCTAACTTTTTTTCTAGCGGTGCAAAAGTGCTGGAATGACTACATATGTAATTGTCGTGCTCTCGCAATTACAAAAAGGTAACGCACCGTTAGAAAATCTTATTACTTTCCTAACTTTTTTTCTAGCAGTGCAAAAGTGCTGGAATGACTACAGATGTACTCGTTGTGCTCTCGCAATTACAAAAAGGTAACGCACCGTTAGAAAATCTTATTAGTTTCCTAACTTTTTTTCTAGCGGTGCAAAAGTGCTGGAATGACTACATATGTAATTGTTGTGCTCTCGCAATTACAAAAAGGTAACGCACCGTTAGAAAATCTTATTAGTTTCCTAACTTTTTTTCTAGCGGTGCAAAAGTGCTGGAATGATCACATATGTGATTGTTGTGCTCTCGGCGTTCCAAAAAGGTAACGCACCGTTAGAAAATCTTATTACTTTCCTAACTTTTTTTCTAGCGGTGCAAAAGTGCTGGAATGACTACATATGTAATTGTTGTGCTCTCGCAATTACAAAAAGGTAACGCACCGTTGGAAAATCTTATTACTTTCCTAACTTTTTTTCTAGCGGTGCAAAAGTGCTGGAATGACTACATATGTAATTGTTGTGCTCTCGCAATTACAAAAAGGTAACGCACCGTTAGAAAATCTTATTAGTTTCCTAACTTTTTTTCTAGCGGTGCAAAAGTGCTGGAATGACTACATATGTAATTGTTGTGCTCTCGCAATTACAAAAAGCTAACGCACCAGTTAGAAAATCTTATTAGTTTCCTAACTTTTTTTGTAGCGGTGCAAAAGTGCTGGAATGACTACATATGTAATTGTCGTGCTCTCGCAATTACAAAAAGGTAACGCACCGTTGGAAAATCTTATTACTTTCCTAACTTTTTTTCTAGCGGTGCAAAAGTGCTGGAATGATCACATATGTGATTGTTGTGCTCTCGGCGTTCCAAAAAGGTAACGCACCGTTAGAAAATCTTATTACTTTCCTAACTTTTTTTCTAGCGGTGCAAAAGTGCTGGAATGACTACATATGCAATTGTCGTTCTCTCGCAATTACAAAAAGGTAACGCACCGTTAGAAAATCTTATTACTTTCCTAACTTTTTTTCTAGCGGTGGAAAAGTGCTGGAATGACTACATATGTAATTGTCGTGCTCTCGCAATTACAAAAAGGTAACGCACCGTGAGAAAATCTTATTAGTTTCCTAACTTTTTTTCTAGCGGTGCAAAAGTGCTGGAATGACTACATATGTTGTGCTCTCGCAATTACAAAAAGGTAACGCACCGTTACAAAATCTTATTAGTTTCCTAACTTTTTTTCTAGCGGTGCAAAAGTGCTGGAATGACTACATATGTAATTGTCGTGCTCTCGCAATTACAAAAAGGTAACGCACCGTTAGAAAATCTTATTACTTTCCTAACTTTTTTTCTAGCGGTGCAAAAGTGCTGGAATGACTACATATGTACTCGTTGTGCTCTCGCAATTACAAAAAGGTAACGCACCGTTAGAAAATCTTATTACTTTCCTAACTTTTTATCTAGCGGTGCAAAAGTGCTGGAATGACTACATATGTACTCGTTGTGCTCTCGCAATTACAAAAAGGTAACGCACCGTTGAAAATCTTATTACTTTCCTAACTTTTTTTCTGGCGATGCAAAAGTGCTGGAATGACTACATATGTAATTGTTGTGCTCTCGCAATTACAAAAAGGTAACGCACCATTGGAAAATCTTATTACTTTCCTAACTTTTTTTCTAGCGGTGCAAAAGTGCTGGAATGACTACATATGTACTCGTTGTGCTCTCGCAATTACAAAAAGGTAACGCACCGTTAGAAAATCTTATTACTTTCCTAACTTTTTATCTAGCGGTGCAAAAGTGCTGGAATGACTACATATGTACTCGTTGTGCTCTCGCAATTACAAAAAGGTAACGCACCGTTAGAAAATCTTATTAGTTTCCTAACTTTTTTTCTAGCGGTGCAAAAGTGCTGGAATGACTACATATGTAATTGTCGTGCTCTCGCAATTACAAAAAGGTAACGCACCGTTAGAAAATCTTATTACTTTCCTAACTTTTTTTCTAGCAGTGCAAAAGTGCTGGAATGACTACAGATGTACTCGTTGTGCTCTCGCAATTACAAAAAGGTAACGCACCGTTAGAAAATCTTATTAGTTTCCTAACTTTTTTTCTAGCGGTGCAAAAGTGCTGGAATGACTACATATGTAATTGTTGTGCTCTCGCAATTACAAAAAGGTAACGCACCGTTAGAAAATCTTATTAGTTTCCTAACTTTTTTTCTAGCGGTGCAAAAGTGCTGGAATGATCACATATGTGATTGTTGTGCTCTCGGCGTTCCAAAAAGGTAACGCACCGTTAGAAAATCTTATTACTTTCCTAACTTTTTTTCTAGCGGTGCAAAAGTGCTGGAATGACTACATATGTAATTGTTGTGCTCTCGCAATTACAAAAAGGTAACGCACCGTTGGAAAATCTTATTACTTTCCTAACTTTTTTTCTAGCGGTGCAAAAGTGCTGGAATGACTACATATGTAATTGTTGTGCTCTCGCAATTACAAAAAGGTAACGCACCGTTAGAAAATCTTATTAGTTTCCTAACTTTTTTTCTAGCGGTGCAAAAGTGCTGGAATGACTACATATGTAATTGTTGTGCTCTCGCAATTACAAAAAGCTAACGCACCAGTTAGAAAATCTTATTAGTTTCCTAACTTTTTTTGTAGCGGTGCAAAAGTGCTGGAATGACTACATATGTAATTGTCGTGCTCTCGCAATTACAAAAAGGTAACGCACCGTTGGAAAATCTTATTACTTTCCTAACTTTTTTTCTAGCGGTGCAAAAGTGCTGGAATGATCACATATGTGATTGTTGTGCTCTCGGCGTTCCAAAAAGGTAACGCACCGTTAGAAAATCTTATTACTTTCCTAACTTTTTTTCTAGCGGTGCAAAAGTGCTGGAATGACTACATATGCAATTGTCGTTCTCTCGCAATTACAAAAAGGTAACGCACCGTTAGAAAATCTTATTACTTTCCTAACTTTTTTTCTAGCGGTGGAAAAGTGCTGGAATGACTACATATGTAATTGTCGTGCTCTCGCAATTACAAAAAGGTAACGCACCGTGAGAAAATCTTATTAGTTTCCTAACTTTTTTTCTAGCGGTGCAAAAGTGCTGGAATGACTACATATGTTGTGCTCTCGCAATTACAAAAAGGTAACGCACCGTTACAAAATCTTATTAGTTTCCTAACTTTTTTTCTAGCGGTGCAAAAGTGCTGGAATGACTACATATGTAATTGTCGTGCTCTCGCAATTACAAAAAGGTAACGCACCGTTAGAAAATCTTATTACTTTCCTAACTTTTTTTCTAGCGGTGCAAAAGTGCTGGAATGACTACATATGTACTCGTTGTGCTCTCGCAATTACAAAAAGGTAACGCACCGTTAGAAAATCTTATTACTTTCCTAACTTTTTATCTAGCGGTGCAAAAGTGCTGGAATGACTACATATGTACTCGTTGTGCTCTCGCAATTACAAAAAGGTAACGCACCGTTGAAAATCTTATTACTTTCCTAACTTTTTTTCTGGCGATGCAAAAGTGCTGGAATGACTACATATGTAATTGTTGTGCTCTCGCAATTACAAAAAGGTAACGCACCATTGGAAAATCTTATTACTTTCCTAACTTTTTTTCTAGCGGTGCAAAAGTGCTGGAATGACTACATATGTAATTGTTGTGCTCTCGCAATTACAAAAAGGTAACGCACCGTTAAAAAATCTTATTAGTTTCCTAACTTTTTTTCTAGCGGTGCAAAAGTGCTGGAATGACTACATATGCAATTGTCGTGCTCTCGCAATTACAAAAAGGTAACGCACCGTTAGAAAATCTTATTACTTTCCTAACTTTTTTTCTAGCGGTGGAAAAGTGCTGGAATGACTACATATGTAATTGTCGTGCTCTCGCAATTACAAAAAGGTAACGCACCGTGAGAAAATCTTATTAGTTTCCTAACTTTTTTTCTAGCGGTGCAAAAGTGCTGGAATGACTACATATGTTGTGCTCTCGCAATTACAAAAAGGTAACGCACCGTTACAAAATCTTATTAGTTTCCTAACTTTTTTTCTAGCGGTGCAAAAGTGCTGGAATGACTACATATGTAATTGTCGTGCTCTCGCAATTACAAAAAGGTAACGCACCGTTAGAAAATCTTATTACTTTCCTAACTTTTTTTCTAGCGGTGCAAAAGTGCTGGAATGACTACATATGTACTCGTTGTGCTCTCGCAATTACAAAAAGGTAACGCACCGTTAGAAAATCTTATTACTTTCCTAACTTTTTATCTAGCGGTGCAAAAGTGCTGGAATGACTACATATGTACTCGTTGTGCTCTCGCAATTACAAAAAGGTAACGCACCGTTGAAAATCTTATTACTTTCCTAACTTTTTTTCTGGCGATGCAAAAGTGCTGGAATGACTACATATGTAATTGTTGTGCTCTCGCAATTACAAAAAGGTAACGCACCATTGGAAAATCTTATTACTTTCCTAACTTTTTTTCTAGAGGTGCAAAAGTGCTGGAATGACTACATATGTAATTGTTGTGCTCTCGCAATTACAAAAAGGTAACGCACCGTTACAAAATCTTATTAGTTTCCTAACTTTTTTTCTAGCGGTGCAAAAGTGCTGGAATGACTACATATGTAATTGTCGTGCTCTCGCAATTACAAAAAGGTAACGCACCGTTAGAAAATCTTATTACTTTCCTAACTTTTTTTCTAGCGGTGCAAAAGTGCTGGAATGACTACATATGTACTCGTTGTGCTCTCGCAATTACAAAAAGGTAACGCACCGTTAGAAAATCTTATTACTTTCCTAACTTTTTATCTAGCGGTGCAAAAGTGCTGGAATGACTACATATGTACTCGTTGTGCTCTCGCAATTACAAAAAGGTAACGCACCGTTGAAAATCTTATTACTTTCCTAACTTTTTTTCTGGCGATGCAAAAGTGCTGGAATGACTACATATGTAATTGTTGTGCTCTCGCAATTACAAAAAGGTAACGCACCGTTAGAAAATCTTATTAGTTTCCTAACTTTTTTTCTAGCGGTGCAAAAGTGCTGGAATGACTACATATGTAATTGTTGTGCTCTCGCAATTACAAAAAGGTAACGCACCGTTAGAAAATCTTATTAGTTTCCTAACTTTTTTTCTAGCGGTGCAAAAGTGCTGGAATGACTACATATGTAATTGTCGTGCTCTCGCAATTACAAAAAGGTAACGCACCGTTAGAAAATCTTATTACTTTCCTAACTTTTTTTCTAGCAGTGCAAAAGTGCTGGAATGACTACAGATGTACTCGTTGTGCTCTCGCAATTACAAAAAGGTAACGCACCGTTAGAAAATCTTATTAGTTTCCTAACTTTTTTTCTAGCGGTGCAAAAGTGCTGGAATGACTACATATGTAATTGTTGTGCTCTCGCAATTACAAAAAGGTAACGCACCGTTAGAAAATCTTATTAGTTTCCTAACTTTTTTTCTAGCGGTGCAAAAGTGCTGGAATGATCACATATGTGATTGTTGTGCTCTCGGCGTTCCAAAAAGGTAACGCACCGTTAGAAAATCTTATTACTTTCCTAACTTTTTTTCTAGCGGTGCAAAAGTGCTGGAATGACTACATATGTAATTGTTGTGCTCTCGCAATTACAAAAAGGTAACGCACCGTTGGAAAATCTTATTACTTTCCTAACTTTTTTTCTAGCGGTGCAAAAGTGCTGGAATGACTACATATGTAATTGTTGTGCTCTCGCAATTACAAAAAGGTAACGCACCGTTAGAAAATCTTATTACTTTCCCAACTTTTTTTCTGGCGATGCAAAAGTGCTGGAATGACTACATATGTAATTGTTGTGCTCTCGCAATTACAAAAAGGTAACGCACCGTTAGAAAATCTTATTACTTTCCTAACTTTTTTTCTAGCGGTGCAAAAGTGCTGGAATGACTACATATGTAATTGTTGTGCTCTCGCAATTACAAAAAGGTAACGCACCGTTAGAAAATCTTATTAGTTTCCTAACTTTTTTTCTAGCGGTGCAAAAGTGCTGGAATGACTACATATGTAATTGTCGTGCTCTCGCAATTACAAAAAGGTAACGCACCGTTAGAAAATCTTATTACTTTCCTAACTTTTTTTCTAGCGGTGCAAAAGTGCTGGAATGACTACATATGTAATTGTCGTGCTCTCGCAATTACAAAAAGGTAACGCACCGTGAGAAAATCTTATTAGTTTCCTAACTTTTTTTCTAGCGGTGCAAAAGTGCTGGAATGACTACATATGTTGTGCTCTCGCAATTACAAAAAGGTAACGCACCGTTACAAAATCTTATTAGTTTCCTAACTTTTTTTCTAGCGGTGCAAAAGTGCTGGAATGACTACATATGTAATTGTCGTGCTCTCGCAATTACAAAAAGGTAACGCACCGTTAGAAAATCTTATTACTTTCCTAACTTTTTTTCTAGCGGTGCAAAAGTGCTGGAATGACTACATATGTACTCGTTGTGCTCTCGCAATTACAAAAAGGTAACGCACCGTTAGAAAATCTTATTACTTTCCTAACTTTTTTTCTGGCGGTGCAAAAGTGCTGGAATGACTACATATGTAATTGTTGTGCTCTCAGAATTCTAAAAAGTCAACGCACCGTTAGAAAATCTTATTAGTTTCCTAACTTTTTTTCTAGCGGTGCAAAAGTGCTGGAATGACTACATATGTACTCGTTGTGCTCTCGCAATTACAAAAAGGTAACGCACCGTTAGAAAATCTTATTACTTTCCTAACTTTTTATCTAGCGGTGCAAAAGTGCTGGAATGACTACATATGTACTCGTTGTGCTCTCGCAATTACAAAAAGGTAACGCACCGTTGAAAATCTTATTACTTTCCTAACTTTTTTTCTGGCGATGCAAAAGTGCTGGAATGACTACATATGTAATTGTTGTGCTCTCGCAATTACAAAAAGGTAACGCACCGTTAGAAAATCTTATTAGTTTCCTAACTTTTTTTCTAGCGGTGCAAAAGTGCTGGAATGACTACATATGTACTCGTTGTGCTCTCGCAATTACAAAAAGGTAACGCACCGTTGAAAATCTTATTACTTTCCTAACTTTTTTTCTGGCGATGCAAAAGTGCTGGAATGACTACATATGTAATTGTTGTGCTCTCGCAATTACAAAAAGGTAACGCACCGTTAGAAAATCTTATTAGTTTCCTAACTTTTTTTCTAGCGGTGCAAAAGTGCTGGAATGACTACATATGTAATTGTTGTGCTCTCGCAATTACAAAAAGGTAACGCACCGTTAGAAAATCTTATTAGTTTCCTAACTTTTTTTCTAGCGGTGCAAAAGTGCTGGAATGACTACATATGTAATTGTTGTGCTCTCGCAATTACAAAAAGCTAACGCACCGTTAGAAAATCTTATTAGTTTCCTAACTTTTTTTCTAGTAGTGCAAAAGTGCTGGAATGACTACATATGTAATTGTTGTGCTCTCGCAATTACAAAAAGGTAACGCACCGTTAGAAAATCTTATTAGTTTCCTAACTTTTTTTCTAGCGGTGCAAAAGTGCTGGAATGACTACATATGTAATTGTTGTGCTCTCGCAATTACAAAAAGCTAACGCACTGTTAGAAAATCTTATTAGTTTCCTAACTTTTTTTCTAGCGGTGCAAAAGTGCTGGAATGACTAAATATGTAATTGTTGTGCTCTCGCAATTACAAAAAGGTAACGCACCGTTAGAAAATCTTATTACTTTCCTAACTTTTTTTCTAGCGGTGCAAAAGTGCTGGAATGACTACATATGTAATTGTTGTGCTCTCGCAATTACAAAAAGGTAACGCACCGTTAGAAAATCTTATTACTTTCCTAACTTTTTTTCTAGCGGTGCAAAAGTGCTGGAATGACTACATATGTAATTGTTGTGCTCTCGCAATTACAAAAAGGTAACGCACCGTTAGAAAATCTTATTACTTTCCTAACTTTTTTTCTAGCGGTGCAAAAGTGCTAGAATGACTACATATGTAATTGTCGTGCTCTCGCAATTACAAAAAGGTAACGCACCGTTAGAAAATCTTATTAGTTTCCTAACTTTTTTTCTAGCGGTGCAAAAGTGCTGAAATGATCACATATGTGATTGTTGTGCTCTCGGCGTTCCAAAAAGGTAACGCACCGTTAGAAAATCTTATTACTTTCCTAACTTTTTTTCTAGCGGTGCAAAAGTGCTGGAATGACTACATATGTACTCGTTGTGCTCTCGCAATTACAAAAAGGTAACGCACCGTTAGAAAATCTTATTATTTTCCTAACTTTTTTTCTAGCGGTGCAAAAGTGCTGGAATGACTACATATGTAATTGTCGTGCTCTCGCAATTACAAAAAGGTAACGCACCGTTAGAAAATCTTATTACTTTCCTAACTTTTTTTCTAGCGGTGCAAAAGTGCTGGAATGACTACATATGTAATTGTCGTGCTCTCGCAATTACAAAAAGGTAACGCACCGTTAGAAAATCTTATTAGTTTCCTAACTTTTTTTCTAGCGGTGCAAAAGTGCTGGAATGATCACATATGTGATTGTTGTGCTCTCGGCGTTCCAAAAAGGTAACGCACCGTTAGAAAATCTTATTACTTTCCTAACTTTTTTTCTAGCGGTGCAAAAGTGCTGGAATGACTACATATGTAATTGTTGTGCTCTCGCAATTACAAAAAGGTAACGCACCGTTAGAAAATCTTATTAGTTTCCTAACTTTTTTTCTAGCGGTGCAAAAGTGCTGGAATGATCACATATGTGATTGTTGTGCTCTCGGCGTTCCAAAAAGGTAACGCACCGTTAGAAAATCTTATTACTTTCCTAACTTTTTTTCTAGCGGTGCAAAAGTGCTGGAATGACTACATATGTAATTGTTGTGCTCTCGCAATTACAAAAAGGTAACGCACCGTTGGAAAATCTTATTACTTTCCTAACTTTTTTTCTAGCGGTGCAAAAGTGCTGGAATGACTACATATGTAATTGTTGTGCTCTCGCAATTACAAAAAGGTAACGCACCGTTAGAAAATCTTATTACTTTCCCAACTTTTTTTCTGGCGATGCAAAAGTGCTGGAATGACTACATATGTAATTGTTGTGCTCTCGCAATTACAAAAAGGTAACGCACCGTTAGAAAATCTTATTAGTTTCCTAACTTTTTTTCTAGCGGTGCAAAAGTGCTGGAATGACTACATATGTAATTGTTGTGCTCTCGCAATTACAAAAAGGTAACGCACCGTTAGAAAATCTTATTAGTTACCTAACTTTTTTTCTAGCGGTGCAAAAGTGCTGGAATGACTACATATGTAATTGTCGTGCTCTCGCAATTACAAAAAGGTAACGCACCGTTAGAAAATCTTATTACTTTCCTAACTTTTTTTCTAGCAGTGCAAAAGTGCTGGAATGACTACAGATGTACTCGTTGTGCTCTCGCAATTACAAAAAGGTAACGCACCGTTAGAAAATCTTATTAGTTTCCTAACTTTTTTTCTAGCGGTGCAAAAGTGCTGGAATGACTACATATGTAATTGTTGTGCTCTCGCAATTACAAAAAGGTAACGCACCGTTAGAAAATCTTATTAGTTTCCTAACTTTTTTTCTAGCGGTGCAAAAGTGCTGGAATGACTACATATGTAATTGTTGTGCTCTCGCAATTACAAAAAGCTAACGCACCGTTAGAAAATCTTATTAGTTTCCTAACTTTTTTTCTAGTAGTGCAAAAGTGCTGGAATGACTACATATGTAATTGTTGTGCTCTCGCAATTACAAAAAGGTAACGCACCGTTAGAAAATCTTATTAGTTTCCTAACTTTTTTTCTAGCGGTGCAAAAGTGCTGGAATGACTACATATGTAATTGTTGTGCTCTCGCAATTACAAAAAGCTAACGCACCGTTAGAAAATTTTATTAGTTTCCTAACTTTTTTTCTAGCGGTGCAAAAGTGCTGGAATGACTAAATATGTAATTGTTGTGCTCTCGCAATTACAAAAAGGTAACGCACCGTTAGAAAATCTTATTAGTTTCCTAACTTTTTTTCTAGCGGTGCAAAAGTGCTGAAATGATCACATATGTGATTGTTGTGCTCTCGGCGTTCCAAAAAGGTAACGCACCGTTAGAAAATCTTATTACTTTCCTAACTTTTTTTCTAGCGGTGCAAAAGTGCTGCAATGACTACATATGTACTCGTTGTGCTCTCGCAATTACAAAAAGGTAACGCACCGTTAGAAAATCTTATTATTTTCCTAACTTTTTTTCTAGCGGTGCAAAAGTGCTGGAATGACTACATATGTAATTGTCGTGCTCTCGCAATTACAAAAAGGTAACGCACCGTTAGAAAATCTTATTACTTTCCTAACTTTTTTTCTAGCGGTGCAAAAGTGCTGGAATGACTACATATGTAATTGTCGTGCTCTCGCAATTACAAAAAGGTAACGCACCGTTAGAAAATCTTATTAGTTTCCTAACTTTTTTTCTAGCGGTGCAAAAGTGCTGGAATGATCACATATGTGATTGTTGTGCTCTCGGCGTTCCAAAAAGGTAACGCACCGTTAGAAAATCTTATTACTTTCCTAACTTTTTTTCTAGCGGTGCAAAAGTGCTGGAATGACTACATATGTACTCGTTGTGCTCTCGCAATTACAAAAAGGTAACGCACCGTTGAAAATCTTATTACTTTCCTAACTTTTTTTCTGGCGATGCAAAAGTGCTGGAATGACTACATATGTAATTGTCGTGCTCTCGCAATTACAAAAAGGTAACGCACCGTTAGAAAATCTTATTACTTTCCTAACTTTTTTTCTAGCAGTGCAAAAGTGCTGGAATGACTACAGATGTACTCGTTGTGCTCTCGCAATTACAAAAAGGTAACGCACCGTTAGAAAATCTTATTAGTTTCCTAACTTTTTTTCTAGCGGTGCAAAAGTGCTGGAATGACTACATATGTAATTGTTGTGCTCTCGCAATTACAAAAAGGTAACGCACCGTTAGAAAATCTTATTAGTTTCCTAACTTTTTTTCTAGCGGTGCAAAAGTGCTGGAATGACTACATATGTAATTGTTGTGCTCTCGCAATTACAAAAAGCTAACGCACCGTTAGAAAATCTTATTAGTTTCCTAACTTTTTTTCTAGTAGTGCAAAAGTGCTGGAATGACTACATATGTAATTGTTGTGCTCTCGCAATTACAAAAAGGTAACGCACCGTTAGAAAATCTTATTAGTTTCCTAACTTTTTTTCTAGCGGTGCAAAAGTGCTGGAATGACTACATATGTAATTGTTGTGCTCTCGCAATTACAAAAAGCTAACGCACCGTTAGAAAATTTTATTAGTTTCCTAACTTTTTTTCTAGCGGTGCAAAAGTGCTGGAATGACTAAATATGTAATTGTTGTGCTCTCGCAATTACAAAAAGGTAACGCACCGTTAGAAAATCTTATTACTTTCCTAACTTTTTTTCTAGCGGTGCAAAAGTGCTGGAATGACTACATATGTAATTGTTGTGCTCTCGCAATTACAAAAAGGTAACGCACCGTTAGAAAATCTTATTACTTTCCTAACTTTTTTTCTAGCGGTGCAAAAGTGCTGGAATGACTACATATGTAATTGTTGTGCTCTCGCAATTACAAAAAGGTAACGCACCGTTAGAAAATCTTATTACTTTCCTAACTTTTTTTCTAGCGGTGCAAAAGTGCTAGAATGACTACATATGTAATTGTCGTGCTCTCGCAATTACAAAAAGGTAACGCACCGTTAGAAAATCTTATTAGTTTCCTAACTTTTTTTCTAGCGGTGCAAAAGTGCTGAAATGATCACATATGTGATTGTTGTGCTCTCGGCGTTCCAAAAAGGTAACGCACCGTTAGAAAATCTTATTACTTTCCTAACTTTTTTTCTAGCGGTGCAAAAGTGCTGGAATGACTACATATGTACTCGTTGTGCTCTCGCAATTACAAAAAGGTAACGCACCGTTAGAAAATCTTATTATTTTCCTAACTTTTTTTCTAGCGGTGCAAAAGTGCTGGAATGACTACATATGTAATTGTCGTGCTCTCGCAATTACAAAAAGGTAACGCACCGTTAGAAAATCTTATTACTTTCCTAACTTTTTTTCTAGCGGTGCAAAAGTGCTGGAATGACTACATATGTAATTGTCGTGCTCTCGCAATTACAAAAAGGTAAAGCACCGTGAGAAAATCTTATTACTTTCCTAACTTTTTTTCTAGCGGTGCAAAAGTGCTGGAATGACTACATATGTACTCGTTGTGCTCTCGCAATTACAAAAAGGTAACGCACCGTTAGAAAATCTTTTTATTTTCCTAACTTTTTTTCTAGCGGTGCAAAAGTGCTGGAATGACTACATATGTAATTGTTGTGCTCTCGCAATTACAAAAAGGTAACGCACCGTTAGAAAATCTTATTAGTTTCCTAACTTTTTTTCTAGCGGTGCAAAAGTGCTGGAATGACTACATATGTAATTGTTGTGCTCTCGCAATTACAAAAAGCTAACGCACCGTTAGAAAATCTTATTAGTTTCCTAACTTTTTTTCTAGTAGTGCAAAAGTGCTGGAATGACTACATATGTAATTGTTGTGCTCTCGCAATTACAAAAAGGTAACGCACCGTTAGAAAATCTTATTAGTTTCCTAACTTTTTTTCTAGCGGTGCAAAAGTGCTGGAATGACTACATATGTAATTGTTGTGCTCTCGCAATTACAAAAAGCTAACGCACCGTTAGAAAATTTTATTAGTTTCCTAACTTTTTTTCTAGCGGTGCAAAAGTGCTGGAATGACTAAATATGTAATTGTTGTGCTCTCGCAATTACAAAAAGGTAACGCACCGTTAGAAAATCTTATTACTTTCCTAACTTTTTTTCTAGCGGTGCAAAAGTGCTGGAATGACTACATATGTAATTGTTGTGCTCTCGCAATTACAAAAAGGTAACGCACCGTTAGAAAATCTTATTAGTTTCCTAACTTTTTTTCTAGCGGTGCAAAAGTGCTGGAATGACTACATATGTAATTGTTGTGCTCTCGCAATTACAAAAAGGTAACGCACCGTTAGAAAATCTTATTAGTTTCCTAACTTTTTTTCTAGCGGTGCAAAAGTGCTGGAATGACTACATATGTACTCGTTGTGCTCTCGCAATTACAAAAAGGTAACGCACCGTTAGAAAATCTTATTAGTTTCCTAACTTTTTTTCTAGCAGTGCAAAAGTGCTGGAATGATCACATATGTGATTGTTGTGCTCTCTGCGTTCCAAAAAGGTAACGCACCGTTAGAAAATCTTATTACTTTCCTAACTTTTTTTCTAGCGGTGCAAAAGTGCTGGAATGACTACATATGTACTCGTTGTGCTCTCGCAATTACAAAAAGGTAACGCACCGTTAGAAAATCTTATTATTTTCCTAACTTTTTTTCTAGCGGTGCAAAAGTGCTGGAATGATCACATATGTGATTGTTGTGCTCTCGGCGTTCCAAAAAGGTAACGCATTGTTAGAAAATCTTATTACTTTCCTAACTTTTTTTCTAGCGGTGCAAAAGTGCTGGAATGACTACATATGTACTCGTTGTGCTCTCGCAATTACAAAAAGGTAACGCACCGTTACAAAATCTTATTAGTTTCCTAACTTTTTTTCTAGCGGTGCAAAAGTGCTGGAATGACTACATATGTAATTGTCGTGCTCTCGCAATTACAAAAAGGTAACGCACCGTTAGAAAATCTTATTACTTT
Organism: Diabrotica undecimpunctata; assembly: GCF_040954645.1. Taxonomy (NCBI): domain Eukaryota; kingdom Metazoa; phylum Arthropoda; class Insecta; order Coleoptera; family Chrysomelidae; genus Diabrotica; species Diabrotica undecimpunctata. The sequence goes on along the minus strand of NW_027311901.1, from coordinate 921,430 downwards.
CCTAACTTTTTTTCTAGCGGTGCAAAAGTGCTGGAATGACTACATATGTACTCGTTGTGCTCTCGCAATTACAAAAAGGTAACGCACCGTTAGAAAATCTTATTACTTTCCTAACTTTTTTTCTGGCGGTGCAAAAGTGCTGGAATGACTACATATGTACTCGTTGTGCTCTCGCAATTACAAAAAGGTAACGCACCGTTAGAAAATCTTATTACTTTCCTAACTTTTTTTCTGGCGGTGCAAAAGTGCTGGAATGACTACATATGTAATTGTTGTGCTCTCGCAATTACAAGAAGGTAACGCACCGTTAGAAAATCTTATTAGTTTCCTAACTTTTTTTCTAGCGGTGCAAAAGTGCTGGAATGACTACATATGTAATTGTCGTGCTCTCGCAATTACAAAAAGGTAACGCACCGTTAGAAAATCTTATTACTTTCCTAACTTTTTTTCTAGCGGTGCAAAAGTGCTGGAATGACTACATATGTAATTGTTGTGCTCTCGCAATTACAAGAAGGTAACGCACCGTTAGAAAATCTTATTACTTTCCTAACTTTTTTTCTAGCGGTGCAAAAGTGCTGGAATGACTACATATGTACTCGTGTGCTCTCGCAATTACAAAAAGGTAACGCACCGTTAGAAAATCTTATTACTTTCCTAACCTTTTTTCTGGCGATGCAAAAGTGCTGGAATGACTACATATGTAATTGTTGTGCTCTCGCAATTACAAAAAGGTAACGCACCGTTAGAAAATCTTATTAGTTTCCTAACTTTTTTTCTAGCGGTGCAAAAGTGCTGGAATGACTACATATGTAATTGTCGTGCTCTCGCAATTACAAAAAGGTAACGCACCGTTGGAAAATCTTATTACTTTCCTAACTTTTTTTCTAGCTGTGCAAAAGTGCTGGAATGACTACATATGTAATTGTTGTGCTCTCAGAATTCTAAAACGTCAACGCACCTTTAGAAAATCTTATTAGTTTCCTAACTTTTTTTCTAGCGGTGCAAAAGTGCTGGAATGACTACATATGTAATTGCCGTGCTCTCGCAATTACAAAAAGGTAACGCACCGTTAGAAAATCTTATTAGTTTCCTAACTTTTTTTCTAGCAGTGCAAAAGTGCTGGAATGACTACATATGTAATTGTTGTGCTCTCGCAATTACAAAAAGCTAACGCACCGTTAGAAAATCTTATTAGTTTCCTAACTTTTTTTCTAGCGGTGCAAAAGTGCTGGAATGACTACATATGTAACTGTCGTGTTCTCTCAATTACAAAAAGGTAACGCACCGTTAGAAAATCTTATTACTTTCCTAACTTTTTTTCTAGCGGTGCAAAAGTGCTGGAATGACTACATATGTAATTGTTGTGCTCTCGCAATTACAAAGAGGTAACGCACCGTTAGAAAATCTTATTAGTTTCCTAACTTTTTTTCTAGCGGTGCAAAAGTGCTGGAATGACTACATATGTAATTGTTGTGCTCTCGCAATTACAAAAAGGTAATGCACCGTTAGAAAATCTTATTAGTTTCCTAACTTTTTTTCTAGCGGTGCAAAAGTGCTGGAATGACTACATGTGTAATTGTTGTGCTCTCGCAATTACAAAAATGTAACGCACCGTTAAAAAATCCCATTAGTTTCCTAACTTTTTTTCTAGCGGTGCAAAAGTGCTGTAATGACTACATATGTAATTGTTGTGCTCTCGCAATTACAAAAAGGTAACGCACCGTTAGAAAATCTTATTACTTTCCTAACTTTTTTTCTACCGGTGCAAAAGTGCTGGAATGCCTACATATGTAATTGTTGTGCTCTCGCAATTACAAAAAGGTAACGCACCGTTAGAAAATCTTATTACTTTCCTAACTTTTTTTTTACCGGTGCAAAAGTGCTGGAATGACTACATATGTAATTGTCGTGCTCTCGCAATTACAAAAAGGTAACGCACCGTTAGAAAATCTTATTACTTTCCTAACTTTTTTTCTAGCGGTGCAAAAGTGCTGGAATGACTACATATGTAATTGTTGTGCTCTCGCAATTACAAAAAGGTAACGCACCGTTAGAAAATCTTATTACTTTCCTAACTTTTTTTCTAGCGGTGCAAAAGTGCTGGAATGACTACATATGTAATTGTTGTGCTCTCGCAATTACAAAAAGGTAACGCACCGTTAGAAAATCTTATTAGTTTCCTAACTTTTTTTCTAGCGGTGCAAAAGTGCTGGAATGACTACATATGTAATTGTTGTGCTCTCGCAATTACAAAAAGCTAACGCACCGTTAGAAAATCTTATTAGTTTCCTAACTTTTTTTGTAGCGGTGCAAAAGTGCTGGAATGACTACATATGTAATTGTCGTGCTCTCGCAATTACAAAAAGGTAACGCACCGTTGGAAAATCTTATTACTTTTCTAACTTTTTTTCTAGCGGTGCAAAAGTGCTGGAATGATCACATATGTGATTGTTGTGCTCTCGGCGTTCCAAAAAGGTAACGCACCGTTAGAAAATCTTATTACTTTCCTAACTTTTTTTCTAGCGGTGCAAAAGTGCTGGAATGACTACATATGTAATTGTTGTGCTCTCGCAATTACAAAAAGGTAACGCACCGTTGGAAAATCTTATTACTTTCCTAACTTTTTTTCTAGCGGTGCAAAAGTGCTGGAATGACTACATATGTAATTGTTGTGCTCTCGCAATTACAAAAAGGTAACGCACCGTTAGAAAATCTTATTACTTTCCCAACTTTTTTTCTGGCGATGCAAAAGTGCTGGAATGACTACATATGTAATTGTTGTGCTCTCGCAATTACAAAAAGGTAACGCACCGTTAGAAAATCTTATTAGTTTCCTAACTTTTTTTCTAGCGGTGCAAAAGTGCTGGAATGACTACATATGTAATTGTTGTGCTCTCGCAATTACAAAAAGGTAACGCACCGTTAGAAAATCTTATTAGTTTCCTAACTTTTTTTCTAGCGGTGCAAAAGTGCTGGAATGACTACATATGTAATTGTCGTGCTCTCGCAATTACAAAAAGGTAACGCACCGTTAGAAAATCTTATTACTTTCCTAACTTTTTTTCTAGCGGTGCAAAAGTGCTGGAATGACTACATATGTAATTGTTGTGCTCTCGCAATTACAAAAATGTAACGCACCGTTAAAAAATCCCATTAGTTTCCTAACTTTTTTTCTAGCGGTGCAAAAGTGCTGTAATGACTACATATGTAATTGTTGTGCTCTCGCAATTACAAAAAGGTAACGCACCGTTAGAAAATCTTATTACTTTCCTAACTTTTTTTCTAGCGGTGCAAAAGTGCTGGAATGACTACATATGTAATTGTTGTGCTCTCGCAATTACAAAAAGGTAACGCACCGTTAGAAAATCTTATTACTTTCCTAACTTTTTTTCTAGCGGTGCAAAAGTGCTGGAATGACTACATATGTAATTGTTGTGCTCTCGCAATTACAAAAAGGTAACGCACCGTTAGAAAATCTTATTAGTTTCCTAACTTTTTTTCTAGCGGTGCAAAAGTGCTGGAATGACTACATATGTAATTGTTGTGCTCTCGCAATTACAAAAAGCTAACGCACCGTTAGAAAATCTTATTAGTTTCCTAACTTTTTTTCTAGCGGTGCAAAAGTGCTGGAATGACTACATATGTAACTGTCGTGTTCTCTCAATTACAAAAAGGTAACGCACCGTTAGAAAATCTTATTACTTTCCTAACTTTTTTTCTAGCGGTGCAAAAGTGCTGGAATGACTACATATGTAATTGTTGTGCTCTCGCAATTACAAAGAGGTAACGCACCGTTAGAAAATCTTATTAGTTTCCTAACTTTTTTTCTAGCGGTGCAAAAGTGCTGGAATGACTACATATGTAATTGTTGTGCTCTCGCAATTACAAAAAGGTAATGCACCGTTAGAAAATCTTATTAGTTTCCTAACTTTTTTTCTAGCGGTGCAAAAGTGCTGGAATGACTACATGTGTAATTGTTGTGCTCTCGCAATTACAAAAATGTAACGCACCGTTAAAAAATCCCATTAGTTTCCTAACTTTTTTTCTAGCGGTGCAAAAGTGCTGTAATGACTACATATGTAATTGTTGTGCTCTCGCAATTACAAAAAGGTAACGCACCGTTAGAAAATCTTATTACTTTCCTAACTTTTTTTCTACCGGTGCAAAAGTGCTGGAATGCCTACATATGTAATTGTTGTGCTCTCGCAATTACAAAAAGGTAACGCACCGTTAGAAAATCTTATTACTTTCCTAACTTTTTTTTTACCGGTGCAAAAGTGCTGGAATGACTACATATGTAATTGTCGTGCTCTCGCAATTACAAAAAGGTAACGCACCGTTAGAAAATCTTATTACTTTCCTAACTTTTTTTCTAGCGGTGCAAAAGTGCTGGAATGACTACATATGTAATTGTTGTGCTCTCGCAATTACAAAAAGGTAACGCACCGTTAGAAAATCTTATTACTTTCCTAACTTTTTTTCTAGCGGTGCAAAAGTGCTGGAATGACTACATATGTAATTGTTGTGCTCTCGCAATTACAAAAAGGTAACGCACCGTTAGAAAATCTTATTAGTTTCCTAACTTTTTTTCTAGCGGTGCAAAAGTGCTGGAATGACTACATATGTAATTGTTGTGCTCTCGCAATTACAAAAAGCTAACGCACCGTTAGAAAATCTTATTAGTTTCCTAACTTTTTTTGTAGCGGTGCAAAAGTGCTGGAATGACTACATATGTAATTGTCGTGCTCTCGCAATTACAAAAAGGTAACGCACCGTTGGAAAATCTTATTACTTTTCTAACTTTTTTTCTAGCGGTGCAAAAGTGCTGGAATGATCACATATGTGATTGTTGTGCTCTCGGCGTTCCAAAAAGGTAACGCACCGTTAGAAAATCTTATTACTTTCCTAACTTTTTTTCTAGCGGTGCAAAAGTGCTGGAATGACTACATATGTAATTGTTGTGCTCTCGCAATTACAAAAAGGTAACGCACCGTTGGAAAATCTTATTACTTTCCTAACTTTTTTTCTAGCGGTGCAAAAGTGCTGGAATGACTACATATGTAATTGTTGTGCTCTCGCAATTACAAAAAGGTAACGCACCGTTAGAAAATCTTATTACTTTCCCAACTTTTTTTCTGGCGATGCAAAAGTGCTGGAATGACTACATATGTAATTGTTGTGCTCTCGCAATTACAAAAAGGTAACGCACCGTTAGAAAATCTTATTAGTTTCCTAACTTTTTTTCTAGCGGTGCAAAAGTGCTGGAATGACTACATATGTAATTGTTGTGCTCTCGCAATTACAAAAAGGTAACGCACCGTTAGAAAATCTTATTAGTTTCCTAACTTTTTTTCTAGCGGTGCAAAAGTGCTGGAATGACTACATATGTAATTGTCGTGCTCTCGCAATTACAAAAAGGTAACGCACCGTTAGAAAATCTTATTACTTTCCTAACTTTTTTTCTAGCGGTGCAAAAGTGCTGGAATGACTACATATGTAATTGTTGTGCTCTCGCAATTACAAAAATGTAACGCACCGTTAAAAAATCCCATTAGTTTCCTAACTTTTTTTCTAGCGGTGCAAAAGTGCTGTAATGACTACATATGTAATTGTTGTGCTCTCGCAATTACAAAAAGGTAACGCACCGTTAGAAAATCTTATTACTTTCCTAACTTTTTTTCTAGCGGTGCAAAAGTGCTGGAATGACTACATATGTAATTGTTGTGCTCTCGCAATTACAAAAAGGTAACGCACCGTTAGAAAATCTTATTACTTTCCTAACTTTTTTTCTAGCGGTGCAAAAGTGCTGGAATGACTACATATGTAATTGTTGTGCTCTCGCAATTACAAAAAGGTAACGCACCGTTAGAAAATCTTATTAGTTTCCTAACTTTTTTTCTAGCGGTGCAAAAGTGCTGGAATGACTACATATGTAATTGTTGTGCTCTCGCAATTACAAAAAGCTAACGCACCGTTAGAAAATCTTATTAGTTTCCTAACTTTTTTTGTAGCGGTGCAAAAAGTGCTGGAATGACTACATATGTAATTGTCGTGCTCTCGCAATTACAAAAAGGTAACGCACCGTTGGAAAATCTTATTACTTTCCTAACTTTTTTTCTAGCGGTGCAAAAGTGCTGGAATGATCACATATGTGATTGTTGTGCTCTCGGCGTTCCAAAAAGGTAACGCACCGTTAGAAAATCTTATTACTTTCCTAACTTTTTTTCTAGCGGTGCAAAAGTGCTGGAATGACTACATATGTAATTGTTGTGCTCTCGCAATTACAAAAAGGTAACGCACCGTTGGAAAATCTTATTACTTTCCTAACTTTTTTTCTAGCGGTGCAAAAGTGCTGGAATGACTACATATGTAATTGTTGTGCTCTCGCAATTACAAAAAGGTAACGCACCGTTAGAAAATCTTATTACTTTCCCAACTTTTTTTCTGGCGATGCAAAAGTGCTGGAATGACTACATATGTAATTGTTGTGCTCTCGCAATTACAAAAAGGTAACGCACCGTTAGAAAATCTTATTAGTTTCCTAACTTTTTTTCTAGCGGTGCAAAAGTGCTGGAATGACTACATATGTAATTGTTGTGCTCTCGCAATTACAAAAAGGTAACGCACCGTTAGAAAATCTTATTAGTTTCCTAACTTTTTTTCTAGCGGTGCAAAAGTGCTGGAATGACTACATATGTAATTGTCGTGCTCTCGCAATTACAAAAAGGTAACGCACCGTTAGAAAATCTTATTACTTTCCTAACTTTTTTTCTAGCGGTGCAAAAGTGCTGGAATGACTACATATGTAATTGTCGTGCTCTCGCAATTACAAAAAGGTAACGCACCGTGAGAAAATCTTATTAGTTTCCTAACTTTTTTTCTAGCGGTGCAAAAGTGCTGGAATGACTACATATGTTGTGCTCTCGCAATTACAAAAAGGTAACGCACCGTTACAAAATCTTATTAGTTTCCTAACTTTTTTTCTAGCGGTGCAAAAGTGCTGGAATGACTACATATGTAATTGTCGTGCTCTCGCAATTACAAAAAGGTAACGCACCGTTAGAAAATCTTATTACTTTCCTAACTTTTTTTCTAGCGGTGCAAAAGTGCTGGAATGACTACATATGTACTCGTTGTGCTCTCGCAATTACAAAAAGGTAACGCACCGTTAGAAAATCTTATTACTTTCCTAACTTTTTTTCTGGCGGTGCAAAAGTGCTGGAATGACTACATATGTACTCGTTGTGCTCTCGCAATTACAAGAAGGTAACGCACCGTTAGAAAATCTTATTAGTTTCCTAACTTTTTTTCTAGCGGTGCAAAAGTGCTGGAATGACTACATATGTAATTGTTGTGCTCTCGCAATTACAAAAAGGTAACGCACCGTTAGAAAATCTTATTAGTTTCCTAACTTTTTTTCTAGCGGTGCAAAAGTGCTGGAATGACTACATATGTAATTGTCGTGCTCTCGCAATTACAAAAAGGTAACGCACCGTTAGAAAATCTTATTAGTTTCCTAACTTTTTTTCTAGCGGTGCAAAAGTGCTGGAATGACTACATATGTACTCGTTGTGCTCTCGCAATTACAAAAAGGTAACGCACCGTTGAAAATCTTATTACTTTCCTAACTTTTTTTCTGGCGATGCAAAAGTGCTGGAATGACTACATATGTAATTGTTGTGCTCTCGCAATTACAAAAAGGTAACGCACCGTTAGAAAATCTTATTAGTTTCCTAACTTTTTTTCTAGCGGTGCAAAAGTGCTGGAATGACTACATATGTAATTGTTGTGCTCTCGCAATTACAAAAAGGTAACGCACCGTTAGAAAATCTTATTAGTTTCCTAACTTTTTTTCTAGCGGTGCAAAAGTGCTGGAATGACTACATATGTAATTGTCGTGCTCTCGCAATTACAAAAAGGTAACGCACCGTTAGAAAATCTTATTACTTTCCTAACTTTTTTTCTAGCAGTGCAAAAGTGCTGGAATGACTACAGATGTACTCGTTGTGCTCTCGCAATTACAAAAAGGTAACGCACCGTTAGAAAATCTTATTAGTTTCCTAACTTTTTTTGTAGCGGTGCAAAAGTGCTGGAATGACTACATATGTAATTGTCGTGCTCTCGCAATTACAAAAAGGTAACGCACCGTTGGAAAATCTTATTACTTTCCTAACTTTTTTTCTAGCGGTGCAAAAGTGCTGGAATGATCACATATGTGATTGTTGTGCTCTCGGCGTTCCAAAAAGGTAACGCACCGTTAGAAAATCTTATTACTTTCCTAACTTTTTTTCTAGCGGTGCAAAAGTGCTGGAATGACTACATATGTAATTGTTGTGCTCTCGCAATTACAAAAAGGTAACGCACCGTTGGAAAATCTTATTACTTTCCTAACTTTTTTTCTAGCGGTGCAAAAGTGCTGGAATGACTACATATGTAATTGTTGTGCTCTCGCAATTACAAAAAGGTAACGCACCGTTAGAAAATCTTATTACTTTCCCAACTTTTTTTCTGGCGATGCAAAAGTGCTGGAATGACTACATATGTAATTGTTGTGCTCTCGCAATTACAAAAAGGTAACGCACCGTTAGAAAATCTTATTAGTTTCCTAACTTTTTTTCTAGCGGTGCAAAAGTGCTGGAATGACTACATATGTAATTGTTGTGCTCTCGCAATTACAAAAAGGTAACGCACCGTTAGAAAATCTTATTAGTTTCCTAACTTTTTTTCTAGCGGTGCAAAAGTGCTGGAATGACTACATATGTAATTGTCGTGCTCTCGCAATTACAAAAAGGTAACGCACCGTTAGAAAATCTTATTACTTTCCTAACTTTTTTTCTAGCGGTGCAAAAGTGCTGGAATGACTACATATGTAATTGTCGTGCTCTCGCAATTACAAAAAGGTAACGCACCGTGAGAAAATCTTATTAGTTTCCTAACTTTTTTTCTAGCGGTGCAAAAGTGCTGGAATGACTACATATGTTGTGCTCTCGCAATTACAAAAAGGTAACGCACCGTTACAAAATCTTATTAGTTTCCTAACTTTTTTTCTAGCGGTGCAAAAGTGCTGGAATGACTACATATGTAATTGTCGTGCTCTCGCAATTACAAAAAGGTAACGCACCGTTAGAAAATCTTATTACTTTCCTAACTTTTTTTCTAGCGGTGCAAAAGTGCTGGAATGACTACATATGTACTCGTTGTGCTCTCGCAATTACAAAAAGGTAACGCACCGTTAGAAAATCTTATTACTTTCCTAACTTTTTTTCTGGCGGTGCAAAAGTGCTGGAATGACTACATATGTACTCGTTGTGCTCTCGCAATTACAAGAAGGTAACGCACCGTTAGAAAATCTTATTAGTTTCCTAACTTTTTTTCTAGCGGTGCAAAAGTGCTGGAATGACTACATATGTAATTGTTGTGCTCTCGCAATTACAAAAAGGTAACGCACCGTTAGAAAATCTTATTAGTTTCCTAACTTTTTTTCTAGCGGTGCAAAAGTGCTGGAATGACTACATATGTAATTGTCGTGCTCTCGCAATTACAAAAAGGTAACGCACCGTTAGAAAATCTTATTAGTTTCCTAACTTTTTTTCTAGCGGTGCAAAAGTGCTGGAATGACTACATATGTACTCGTTGTGCTCTCGCAATTACAAAAAGGTAACGCACCGTTGAAAATCTTATTACTTTCCTAACTTTTTTTCTGGCGATGCAAAAGTGCTGGAATGACTACATATGTAATTGTTGTGCTCTCGCAATTACAAAAAGGTAACGCACCGTTAGAAAATCTTATTAGTTTCCTAACTTTTTTTCTAGCGGTGCAAAAGTGCTGGAATGACTACATATGTAATTGTTGTGCTCTCGCAATTACAAAAAGGTAACGCACCGTTAGAAAATCTTATTAGTTTCCTAACTTTTTTTCTAGCGGTGCAAAAGTGCTGGAATGACTACATATGTAATTGTCGTGCTCTCGCAATTACAAAAAGGTAACGCACCGTTAGAAAATCTTATTACTTTCCTAACTTTTTTTCTAGCAGTGCAAAAGTGCTGGAATGACTACAGATGTACTCGTTGTGCTCTCGCAATTACAAAAAGGTAACGCACCGTTAGAAAATCTTATTAGTTTCCTAACTTTTTTTCTAGCGGTGCAAAAGTGCTGGAATGACTACATATGTAATTGTTGTGCTCTCGCAATTACAAAAAGGTAACGCACCGTTAGAAAATCTTATTAGTTTCCTAACTTTTTTTCTAGCGGTGCAAAAGTGCTGGAATGATCACATATGTGATTGTTGTGCTCTCGGCGTTCCAAAAAGGTAACGCACCGTTAGAAAATCTTATTACTTTCCTAACTTTTTTTCTAGCGGTGCAAAAGTGCTGGAATGCCTACATATGTAATTGTTGTGCTCTCGCAATTACAAAAAGGTAACGCACCGTTAGAAAATCTTATTACTTTCCTAACTTTTTTTTTACCGGTGCAAAAGTGCTGGAATGACTACATATGTAATTGTCGTGCTCTCGCAATTACAAAAAGGTAACGCACCGTTAGAAAATCTTATTACTTTCCTAACTTTTTTTCTAGCAGTGCAAAAGTGCTGGAATGACTACAGATGTACTCGTTGTGCTCTCGCAATTACAAAAAGGTAACGCACCGTTAGAAAATCTTATTAGTTTCCTAACTTTTTTTCTAGCGGTGCAAAAGTGCTGGAATGACTACATATGTACTCGTTGTGCTCTCGCAATTACAAAAAGGTAACGCACCGTTGAAAATCTTATTACTTTCCTAACTTTTTTTCTGGCGATGCAAAAGTGCTGGAATGACTACATATGTAATTGTTGTGCTCTCGCAATTACAAAAAGGTAACGCACCGTTAGAAAATCTTATTAGTTTCCTAACTTTTTTTCTAGCGGTGCAAAAGTGCTGGAATGACTACATATGTAATTGTTGTGCTCTCGCAATTACAAAAAGGTAACGCACCGTTAGAAAATCTTATTAGTTTCCTAACTTTTTTTCTAGCGGTGCAAAAGTGCTGGAATGACTACATATGTAATTGTCGTGCTCTCGCAATTACAAAAAGGTAACGCACCGTTAGAAAATCTTATTACTTTCCTAACTTTTTTTCTAGCAGTGCAAAAGTGCTGGAATGACTACAGATGTACTCGTTGTGCTCTCGCAATTACAAAAAGGTAACGCACCGTTAGAAAATCTTATTAGTTTCCTAACTTTTTTTCTAGCGGTGCAAAAGTGCTGGAATGACTACATATGTAATTGTTGTGCTCTCGCAATTACAAAAAGGTAACGCACCGTTAGAAAATCTTATTAGTTTCCTAACTTTTTTTCTAGCGGTGCAAAAGTGCTGGAATGATCACATATGTGATTGTTGTGCTCTCGGCGTTCCAAAAAGGTAACGCACCGTTAGAAAATCTTATTACTTTCCTAACTTTTTTTCTAGCGGTGCAAAAGTGCTGGAATGCCTACATATGTAATTGTTGTGCTCTCGCAATTACAAAAAGGTAACGCACCGTTAGAAAATCTTATTACTTTCCTAACTTTTTTTTTACCGGTGCAAAAGTGCTGGAATGACTACATATGTAATTGTCGTGCTCTCGCAATTACAAAAAGGTAACGCACCGTTAGAAAATCTTATTACTTTCCTAACTTTTTTTCTAGCGGTGCAAAAGTGCTGGAATGACTACATATGTAATTGTTGTGCTCTCGCAATTACAAAAAGGTAACGCACCGTTAGAAAATCTTATTACTTTCCTAACTTTTTTTCTAGCGGTGCAAAAGTGCTGGAATGACTACATATGTAATTGTTGTGCTCTCGCAATTACAAAAAGGTAACGCACCGTTAGAAAATCTTATTAGTTTCCTAACTTTTTTTCTAGCGGTGCAAAAGTGCTGGAATGACTACATATGTAATTGTTGTGCTCTCGCAATTACAAAAAGCTAACGCACCGTTAGAAAATCTTATTAGTTTCCTAACTTTTTTTGTAGCGGTGCAAAAGTGCTGGAATGACTACATATGTAATTGTCGTGCTCTCGCAATTACAAAAAGGTAACGCACCGTTGGAAAATCTTATTACTTTCCTAACTTTTTTTCTAGCGGTGCAAAAGTGCTGGAATGATCACATATGTGATTGTTGTGCTCTCGGCGTTCCAAAAAGGTAACGCACCGTTAGAAAATCTTATTAGTTTCCTAACTTTTTTTCTAGCGGTGCAAAAGTGCTGGAATGACTACATATGTAATTGTTGTGCTCTCGCAATTACAAAAAGGTAACGCACCGTTGGAAAATCTTATTACTTTCCTAACTTTTTTTCTAGCGGTGCAAAAGTGCTGGAATGACTACATATGTAATTGTTGTGCTCTCGCAATTACAAAAAGGTAACGCACCGTTAGAAAATCTTATTAGTTTCCTAACTTTTTTTCTAGCGGTGCAAAAGTGCTGGAATGACTACATATGTTGTGCTCTCGCAATTACAAAAAGGTAACGCACCGTTACAAAATCTTATTAGTTTCCTAACTTTTTTTCTAGCGGTGCAAAAGTGCTGGAATGACTACATATGTACTCGTTGTGCTCTCGCAATTACAAAAAGGTAACGCACCGTTAGAAAATCTTATTACTTTCCTAACTTTTTTTCTGGCGGTGCAAAAGTGCTGGAATGACTACATATGTACTCGTTGTGCTCTCGCAATTACAAGAAGGTAACGCACCGTTAGAAAATCTTATTAGTTTCCTAACTTTTTTTCTAGCGGTGCAAAAGTGCTGGAATGACTACATATGTAATTGTTGTGCTCTCGCAATTACAAAAAGCTAACGCACCGTTAGAAAATCTTATTACTTTCCTAACTTTTTTTCTAGCGGTGCAAAAGTGCTGGAATGATCACATATGTGATTGTTGTGCTCTCGGCGTTCCAAAAAGGTAACGCACCGTTAGAAAATCTTATTACTTTCCTAACTTTTTTTCTAGCGGTGCAAAAGTGCTGGAATGACTACATATGTAATTGTTGTGCTCTCGCAATTACAAAAAGGTAACGCACCGTTGGAAAATCTTATTACTTTCCTAACTTTTTTTCTAGCGGTGCAAAAGTGCTGGAATGACTACATATGTAATTGTTGTGCTCTCGCAATTACAAAAAGGTAACGCACCGTTAGAAAATCTTATTACTTTCCCAACTTTTTTTCTGGCGATGCAAAAGTGCTGGAATGACTACATATGTAATTGTTGTGCTCTCGCAATTACAAAAAGGTAACGCACCGTTAGAAAATCTTATTAGTTTCCTAACTTTTTTTCTAGCGGTGCAAAAGTGCTGGAATGACTACATATGTAATTGTCGTGCTCTCGCAATTACAAAAAGGTAACGCACCGTTAGAAAATCTTATTAGTTTCCTAACTTTTTTTCTAGCGGTGCAAAAGTGCTGGAATGACTACATATGTACTCGTTGTGCTCTCGCAATTACAAAAAGGTAACGCACCGTTGAAAATCTTATTACTTTCCTAACTTTTTTTCTGGCGATGCAAAAGTGCTGGAATGACTACATATGTAATTGTTGTGCTCTCGCAATTACAAAAAGGTAACGCACCGTTAGAAAATCTTATTAGTTTCCTAACTTTTTTTCTAGCGGTGCAAAAGTGCTGGAATGACTACATATGTAATTGTTGTGCTCTCGCAATTACAAAAAGGTAACGCACCGTTAGAAAATCTTATTAGTTTCCTAACTTTTTTTCTAGCGGTGCAAAAGTGCTGGAATGACTACATATGTAATTGTCGTGCTCTCGCAATTACAAAAAGGTAACGCACCGTTAGAAAATCTTATTACTTTCCTAACTTTTTTTCTAGCAGTGCAAAAGTGCTGGAATGACTACAGATGTACTCGTTGTGCTCTCGCAATTACAAAAAGGTAACGCACCGTTAGAAAATCTTATTAGTTTCCTAACTTTTTTTTAGCGGTGCAAAAGTGCTGGAATGACTACATATGTAATTGTTGTGCTCTCGCAATTACAAAAAGGTAACGCACCGTTAGAAAATCTTATTAGTTTCCTAACTTTTTTTCTAGCGGTGCAAAAGTGCTGGAATGATCACATATGTGATTGTTGTGCTCTCGGCGTTCCAAAAAGGTAACGCACCGTTAGAAAATCTTATTACTTTCCTAACTTTTTTTCTAGCGGTGCAAAAGTGCTGGAATGCCTACATATGTAATTGTTGTGCTCTCGCAATTACAAAAAGGTAACGCACCGTTAGAAAATCTTATTACTTTCCTAACTTTTTTTTTACCGGTGCAAAAGTGCTGGAATGACTACATATGTAATTGTCGTGCTCTCGCAATTACAAAAAGGTAACGCACCGTTAGAAAATCTTATTACTTTCCTAACTTTTTTTCTAGCGGTGCAAAAGTGCTGGAATGACTACATATGTAATTGTTGTGCTCTCGCAATTACAAAAAGGTAACGCACCGTTAGAAAATCTTATTACTTTCCTAACTTTTTTTCTAGCGGTGCAAAAGTGCTGGAATGACTACATATGTAATTGTTGTGCTCTCGCAATTACAAAAAGCTAACGCACCGTTAGAAAATCTTATTAGTTTCCTAACTTTTTTTGTAGCGGTGCAAAAGTGCTGGAATGACTACATATGTAATTGTCGTGCTCTCGCAATTACAAAAAGGTAACGCACCGTTGGAAAATCTTATTACTTTCCTAACTTTTTTTCTAGCGGTGCAAAAGTGCTGGAATGATCACATATGTGATTGTTGTGCTCTCGGCGTTCCAAAAAGGTAACGCACCGTTAGAAAATCTTATTACTTTCCTAACTTTTTTTCTAGCGGTGCAAAAGTGCTGGAATGACTACATATGTAATTGTTGTGCTCTCGCAATTACAAAAAGGTAACGCACCGTTGGAAAATCTTATTACTTTCCTAACTTTTTTTCTAGCGGTGCAAAAGTGCTGGAATGACTACATATGTAATTGTTGTGCTCTCGCAATTACAAAAAGGTAACGCACCGTTAGAAAATCTTATTACTTTCCCAACTTTTTTTCTGGCGATGCAAAAGTGCTGGAATGACTACATATGTAATTGTTGTGCTCTCGCAATTACAAAAAGGTAACGCACCGTTAGAAAATCTTATTAGTTTCCTAACTTTTTTTCTAGCGGTGCAAAAGTGCTGGAATGACTACATATGTAATTGTCGTGCTCTCGCAATTACAAAAAGGTAACGCACCGTTAGAAAATCTTATTAGTTTCCTAACTTTTTTTCTAGCGGTGCAAAAGTGCTGGAATGACTACAGATGTACTCGTTGTGCTCTCGCAATTACAAAAAGGTAACGCACCGTTAGAAAATCTTATTAGTTTCCTAACTTTTTTTCTAGCGGTGCAAAAGTGCTGGAATGACTACATATGTAATTGTTGTGCTCTCGCAATTACAAAAAGGTAACGCACCGTTAGAAAATCTTATTAGTTTCCTAACTTTTTTTCTAGCGGTGCAAAAGTGCTGGAATGATCACATATGTGATTGTTGTGCTCTCGGCGTTCCAAAAAGGTAACGCACCGTTAGAAAATCTTATTACTTTCCTAACTTTTTTTCTAGCGGTGCAAAAGTGCTGGAATGCCTACATATGTAATTGTTGTGCTCTCGCAATTACAAAAAGGTAACGCACCGTTAGAAAATCTTATTACTTTCCTAACTTTTTTTTTACCGGTGCAAAAGTGCTGGAATGACTACATATGTAATTGTCGTGCTCTCGCAATTACAAAAAGGTAACGCACCGTTAGAAAATCTTATTACTTTCCTAACTTTTTTTCTAGCGGTGCAAAAGTGCTGGAATGACTACATATGTAATTGTTGTGCTCTCGCAATTACAAAAAGGTAACGCACCGTTAGAAAATCTTATTACTTTCCTAACTTTTTTTCTAGCGGTGCAAAAGTGCTGGAATGACTACATATGTAATTGTTGTGCTCTCGCAATTACAAAAAGGTAACGCACCGTTAGAAAATCTTATTAGTTTCCTAACTTTTTTTCTAGCGGTGCAAAAGTGCTGGAATGACTACATATGTAATTGTTGTGCTCTCGCAATTACAAAAAGCTAACGCACCGTTAGAAAATCTTATTAGTTTCCTAACTTTTTTTGTAGCGGTGCAAAAGTGCTGGAATGACTACATATGTAATTGTCGTGCTCTCGCAATTACAAAAAGGTAACGCACCGTTGGAAAATCTTATTACTTTCCTAACTTTTTTTCTAGCGGTGCAAAAGTGCTGGAATGATCACATATGTGATTGTTGTGCTCTCGGCGTTCCAAAAAGGTAACGCACCGTTAGAAAATCTTATTACTTTCCTAACTTTTTTTCTAGCGGTGCAAAAGTGCTGGAATGACTACATATGTAATTGTTGTGCTCTCGCAATTACAAAAAGGTAACGCACCGTTGGAAAATCTTATTACTTTCCTAACTTTTTTTCTAGCGGTGCAAAAGTGCTGGAATGACTACATATGTAATTGTTGTGCTCTCGCAATTACAAAAAGGTAACGCACCGTTAGAAAATCTTATTAGTTTCCTAACTTTTTTTCTAGCGGTGCAAAAGTGCTGGAATGACTACATATATAATTGTCGTGCTCTCGCAATTACAAAAAGGTAACGCACCGTTAGAAAATCTTATTACTTTCCTAACTTTTTTTCTAGCGGTGCAAAAGTGCTGGAATGACTACATATGTAATTGTCGTGCTCTCGCAATTACAAAAAGGTAACGCACCGTGAGAAAATCTTATTAGTTTCCTAACTTTTTTTCTAGCGGTGCAAAAGTGCTGGAATGACTACATATGTTGTGCTCTCGCAATTACAAAAAGGTAACGCACCGTTACAAAATCTTATTAGTTTCCTAACTTTTTTTCTAGCGGTGCAAAAGTGCTGGAATGACTACATATGTACTCGTTGTGCTCTCGCAATTACAAAAAGGTAACGCACCGTTAGAAAATCTTATTACTTTCCTAACTTTTTTTCTGGCGGTGCAAAAGTGCTGGAATGACTACATATGTACTCGTTGTGCTCTCGCAATTACAAGAAGGTAACGCACCGTTAGAAAATCTTATTAGTTTCCTAACTTTTTTTCTAGCGGTGCAAAAGTGCTGGAATGACTACATATGTAATTGTTGTGCTCTCGCAATTACAAAAAGCTAACGCACCGTTAGAAAATCTTATTAGTTTCCTAACTTTTTTTGTAGCGGTGCAAAAGTGCTGGAATGACTACATATGTAATTGTCGTGCTCTCGCAATTACAAAAAGGTAACGCACCGTTGGAAAATCTTATTACTTTCCTAACTTTTTTTCTAGCGGTGCAAAAGTGCTGGAATGATCACATATGTGATTGTTGTGCTCTCGGCGTTCCAAAAAGGTAACGCACCGTTAGAAAATCTTATTACTTTCCTAACTTTTTTTCTAGCGGTGCAAAAGTGCTGGAATGACTACATATGTAATTGTTGTGCTCTCGCAATTACAAAAAGGTAACGCACCGTTGGAAAATCTTATTACTTTCCTAACTTTTTTTCTAGCGGTGCAAAAGTGCTGGAATGACTACATATGTAATTGTTGTGCTCTCGCAATTACAAAAAGGTAACGCACCGTTAGAAAATCTTATTACTTTCCCAACTTTTTTTCTGGCGATGCAAAAGTGCTGGAATGACTACATATGTAATTGTTGTGCTCTCGCAATTACAAAAAGGTAACGCACCGTTAGAAAATCTTATTAGTTTCCTAACTTTTTTTCTAGCGGTGCAAAAGTGCTGGAATGACTACATATGTAATTGTTGTGCTCTCGCAATTACAAAAAGGTAACGCACCGTTAGAAAATCTTATTAGTTTCCTAACTTTTTTTCTAGCGGTGCAAAAGTGCTGGAATGACTACATATGTAATTGTCGTGCTCTCGCAATTACAAAAAGGTAACGCACCGTTAGAAAATCTTATTACTTTCCTAACTTTTTTTCTAGCGGTGCAAAAGTGCTGGAATGACTACATATGTAATTGTCGTGCTCTCGCAATTACAAAAAGGTAACGCACCGTGAGAAAATCTTATTAGTTTCCTAACTTTTTTTCTAGCGGTGCAAAAGTGCTGGAATGACTACATATGTTGTGCTCTCGCAATTACAAAAAGGTAACGCACCGTTACAAAATCTTATTAGTTTCCTAACTTTTTTTCTAGCGGTGCAAAAGTGCTGGAATGACTACATATGTAATTGTCGTGCTCTCGCAATTACAAAAAGGTAACGCACCGTTAGAAAATCTTATTACTTTCCTAACTTTTTTTCTAGCGGTGCAAAAGTGCTGGAATGACTACATATGTAATTGTTGTGCTCTCAGAATTCTAAAAAGTCAACGCACCGTTAGAAAATCTTATTAGTTTCCTAACTTTTTTTCTAGCGGTGCAAAAGTGCTGGAATGACTACATATGTACTCGTTGTGCTCTCGCAATTACAAAAAGGTAACGCACCGTTAGAAAATCTTATTACTTTCCTAACTTTTTATCTAGCGGTGCAAAAGTGCTGGAATGACTACATATGTACTCGTTGTGCTCTCGCAATTACAAAAAGGTAACGCACCGTTGAAAATCTTATTACTTTCCTAACTTTTTTTCTGGCGATGCAAAAGTGCTGGAATGACTACATATGTAATTGTTGTGCTCTCGCAATTACAAAAAGGTAACGCACCGTTAGAAAATCTTATTAGTTTCCTAACTTTTTTTCTAGTGGTGCAAAAGTGCTGGAATGACTACATATGTAATTGTTGTGCTCTCGCAATTACAAAAAGGTAACGCACCGTTAGAAAATCTTATTAGTTTCCTAACTTTTTTTCTAGCGGTGCAAAAGTGCTGGAATGACTACATATGTAATTGTCGTGCTCTCGCAATTACAAAAAGGTAACGCACCGTTAGAAAATCTTATTACTTTCCTAACTTTTTTTCTAGCAGTGCAAAAGTGCTGGAATGACTACAGATGTACTCGTTGTGCTCTCGCAATTACAAAAAGGTAACGCACCGTTAGAAAATCTTATTAGTTTCCTAACTTTTTTTCTAGCGGTGCAAAAGTGCTGGAATGACTACATATGTAATTGTTGTGCTCTCGCAATTACAAAAAGGTAACGCACCGTTAGAAAATCTTATTAGTTTCCTAACTTTTTTTCTAGCGGTGCAAAAGTGCTGGAATGATCACATATGTGATTGTTGTGCTCTCGGCGTTCCAAAAAGGTAACGCACCGTTAGAAAATCTTATTACTTTCCTAACTTTTTTTCTAGCGGTGCAAAAGTGCTGGAATGACTACATATGTAATTGTCGTGCTCTCGCAATTACAAAAAGGTAACGCACCGTTAGAAAATCTTATTACTTTCCTAACTTTTTTTCTAGCGGTGCAAAAGTGCTGGAATGACTACATATGTAATTGTCGTGCTCTCGCAATTACAAAAAGGTAACGCACCGTGAGAAAATCTTATTAGTTTCCTAACTTTTTTTCTAGCGGTGCAAAAGTGCTGGAATGACTACATATGTTGTGCTCTCGCAATTACAAAAAGGTAACGCACCGTTACAAAATCTTATTAGTTTCCTAACTTTTTTTCTAGCGGTGCAAAAGTGCTGGAATGACTACATATGTAATTGTCGTGCTCTCGCAATTACAAAAAGGTAACGCACCGTTAGAAAATCTTATTACTTTCCTAACTTTTTTTCTAGCGGTGCAAAAGTGCTGGAATGACTACATATGTAATTGTTGTGCTCTCAGAATTCTAAAAAGTCAACGCACCGTTAGAAAATCTTATTAGTTTCCTAACTTTTTTTCTAGCGGTGCAAAAGTGCTGGAATGACTACATATGTACTC
Organism: Diabrotica undecimpunctata; assembly: GCF_040954645.1. Classification (NCBI taxonomy): domain Eukaryota; kingdom Metazoa; phylum Arthropoda; class Insecta; order Coleoptera; family Chrysomelidae; genus Diabrotica; species Diabrotica undecimpunctata. The sequence continues at coordinate 901,581 of NW_027311901.1, read as the reverse complement.
GTTGTGCTCTCGCAATTACAAAAAGGTAACGCACCGTTAGAAAATCTTATTACTTTCCTAACTTTTTATCTAGCGGTGCAAAAGTGCTGGAATGACTACATATGTACTCGTTGTGCTCTCGCAATTACAAAAAGGTAACGCACCGTTGAAAATCTTATTACTTTCCTAACTTTTTTTCTGGCGATGCAAAAGTGCTGGAATGACTACATATGTAATTGTTGTGCTCTCGCAATTACAAAAAGGTAACGCACCGTTAGAAAATCTTATTAGTTTCCTAACTTTTTTTCTAGTGGTGCAAAAGTGCTGGAATGACTACATATGTAATTGTTGTGCTCTCGCAATTACAAAAAGGTAACGCACCGTTAGAAAATCTTATTAGTTTCCTAACTTTTTTTCTAGCGGTGCAAAAGTGCTGGAATGACTAGATATGTAATTGTCGTGCTCTCGCAATTACAAAAAGGTAACGCACCGTTAGAAAATCTTATTACTTTCCTAACTTTTTTTCTAGCAGTGCAAAAGTGCTGGAATGACTACAGATGTACTCGTTGTGCTCTCGCAATTACAAAAAGGTAACGCACCGTTAGAAAATCTTATTAGTTTCCTAACTTTTTTTCTAGCGGTGCAAAAGTGCTGGAATGACTACATATGTAATTGTTGTGCTCTCGCAATTACAAAAAGGTAACGCACCGTTAGAAAATCTTATTAGTTTCCTAACTTTTTTTCTAGCGGTGCAAAAGTGCTGGAATGATCACATATGTGATTGTTGTGCTCTCGGCGTTCCAAAAAGGTAACGCACCGTTAGAAAATCTTATTACTTTCCTAACTTTTTTTCTAGCGGTGCAAAAGTGCTGGAATGACTACATATGTAATTGTTGTGCTCTCGCAATTACAAAAAGGTAACGCACCGTTGGAAAATCTTATTACTTTCCTAACTTTTTTTCTAGCGGTGCAAAAGTGCTGGAATGACTACATATGTAATTGTTGTGCTCTCGCAATTACAAAAAGGTAACGCACCGTTAGAAAATCTTATTACTTTCCCAACTTTTTTTCTGGCGATGCAAAAGTGCTGGAATGACTACATATGTAATTGTTGTGCTCTCGCAATTACAAAAAGGTAACGCACCGTTAGAAAATCTTATTAGTTTCCTAACTTTTTTTCTAGCGGTGCAAAAGTGCTGGAATGACTACATATGTAATTGTTGTGCTCTCGCAATTACAAAAAGGTAACGCACCGTTAGAAAATCTTATTAGTTTCCTAACTTTTTTTCTAGCGGTGCAAAAGTGCTGGAATGACTACATATGTAATTGTCGTGCTCTCGCAATTACAAAAAGGTAACGCACCGTTAGAAAATCTTATTACTTTCCTAACTTTTTTTCTAGCAGTGCAAAAGTGCTGGAATGACTACAGATGTACTCGTTGTGCTCTCGCAATTACAAAAAGGTAACGCACTGTTAGAAAATCTTATTAGTTTCCTAACTTTTTTTCTAGCGGTGCAAAAGTGCTGGAATGCCTACATATGTAATTGTTGTGCTCTCGCAATTACAAAAAGGTAACGCACCGTTAGAAAATCTTATTACTTTCCTAACTTTTTTTTTACCGGTGCAAAAGTGCTGGAATGACTACATATGTAATTGTCGTGCTCTCGCAATTACAAAAAGGTAACGCACCGTTAGAAAATCTTATTACTTTCCTAACTTTTTTTCTAGCGGTGCAAAAGTGCTGGAATGACTACATATGTAATTGTTGTGCTCTTGCAATTACAAAAAGGTAACGCACCGTTAGAAAATCTTATTACTTTCCTAACTTTTTTTCTGGCGGTGCAAAAGTGCTGGAATGACTACATATGTACTCGTTGTGCTCTCGCAATTACAAGAAGGTAACGCACCGTTAGAAAATCTTATTAGTTTCCTAACTTTTTTTCTAGCGGTGCAAAAGTGCTGGAATGACTACATATGTAATTGTTGTGCTCTCAGAATTCTAAAAAGTCAACGCACCGTTAGAAAATCTTATTAGTTTCCTAACTTTTTTTCTAGCGGTGCAAAAGTGCTGGAATGACTACATATGTACTCGTTGTGCTCTCGCAATTACAAAAAGGTAACGCACCGTTAGAAAATCTTATTACTTTCCTAACTTTTTATCTAGCGGTGCAAAAGTGCTGGAATGACTACATATGTACTCGTTGTGCTCTCGCAATTACAAAAAGGTAACGCACCGTTGAAAATCTTATTACTTTCCTAACTTTTTTTCTGGCGATGCAAAAGTGCTGGAATGACTACATATGTAATTGTTGTGCTCTCGCAATTACAAAAAGGTAACGCACCGTTAGAAAATCTTATTAGTTTCCTAACTTTTTTTCTAGTGGTGCAAAAGTGCTGGAATGACTACATATGTAATTGTTGTGCTCTCGCAATTACAAAAAGGTAACGCACCGTTAGAAAATCTTATTAGTTTCCTAACTTTTTTTCTAGCGGTGCAAAAGTGCTGGAATGACTACATATGTAATTGTCGTGCTCTCGCAATTACAAAAAGGTAACGCACCGTTAGAAAATCTTATTACTTTCCTAACTTTTTTTCTAGCAGTGCAAAAGTGCTGGAATGACTACAGATGTACTCGTTGTGCTCTCGCAATTACAAAAAGGTAACGCACCGTTAGAAAATCTTATTAGTTTCCTAACTTTTTTTCTAGCGGTGCAAAAGTGCTGGAATGACTACATATGTAATTGTTGTGCTCTCGCAATTACAAAAAGGTAACGCACCGTTAGAAAATCTTATTAGTTTCCTAACTTTTTTTCTAGCGGTGCAAAAGTGCTGGAATGATCACATATGTGATTGTTGTGCTCTCGGCGTTCCAAAAAGGTAACGCACCGTTAGAAAATCTTATTACTTTCCTAACTTTTTTTCTAGCGGTGCAAAAGTGCTGGAATGACTACATATGTAATTGTTGTGCTCTCGCAATTACAAAAAGGTAACGCACCGTTGGAAAATCTTATTACTTTCCTAACTTTTTTTCTAGCGGTGCAAAAGTGCTGGAATGACTACATATGTAATTGTTGTGCTCTCGCAATTACAAAAAGGTAACGCACCGTTAGAAAATCTTATTACTTTCCCAACTTTTTTTCTGGCGATGCAAAAGTGCTGGAATGACTACATATGTAATTGTTGTGCTCTCGCAATTACAAAAAGGTAACGCACCGTTAGAAAATCTTATTAGTTTCCTAACTTTTTTTCTAGCGGTGCAAAAGTGCTGGAATGACTACATATGTAATTGTTGTGCTCTCGCAATTACAAAAAGGTAACGCACCGTTAGAAAATCTTATTAGTTTCCTAACTTTTTTTCTAGCGGTGCAAAAGTGCTGGAATGACTACATATGTAATTGTCGTGCTCTCGCAATTACAAAAAGGTAACGCACCGTTAGAAAATCTTATTACTTTCCTAACTTTTTTTCTAGCAGTGCAAAAGTGCTGGAATGACTACAGATGTACTCGTTGTGCTCTCGCAATTACAAAAAGGTAACGCACTGTTAGAAAATCTTATTAGTTTCCTAACTTTTTTTCTAGCGGTGCAAAAGTGCTGGAATGCCTACATATGTAATTGTTGTGCTCTCGCAATTACAAAAAGGTAACGCACCGTTAGAAAATCTTATTACTTTCCTAACTTTTTTTTTACCGGTGCAAAAGTGCTGGAATGACTACATATGTAATTGTCGTGCTCTCGCAATTACAAAAAGGTAACGCACCGTTAGAAAATCTTATTACTTTCCTAACTTTTTTTCTAGCGGTGCAAAAGTGCTGGAATGACTACATATGTAATTGTTGTGCTCTCGCAATTACAAAAAGGTAACGCACCGTTAGAAAATCTTATTAGTTTCCTAACTTTTTTTCTAGCGGTGCAAAAGTGCTGGAATGACTACATATGTAATTGTTGTGCTCTCGCAATTACAAAAAGCTAACGCACCGTTAGAAAATCTTATTAGTTTCCTAACTTTTTTTCTAGCGGTGCAAAAGTGCTGGAATGACTACATATGTAATTGTCGTGCTCTCGCAATTACAAAAAGGTAACGCACCGTTGGAAAATCTTATTACTTTCCTAACTTTTTTTCTAGCGGTGCAAAAGTGCTGGAATGATCACATATGTGATTGTTGTGCTCTCGGCGTTCCAAAAAGGTAACGCACCGTTAGAAAATCTTATTACTTTCCTAACTTTTTTTCTAGCGGTGCAAAAGTGCTGGAATGACTACATATGTAATTGTTGTGCTCTCGCAATTACAAAAAGGTAACGCACCGTTGGAAAATCTTATTACTTTCCTAACTTTTTTTCTAGCGGTGCAAAAGTGCTGGAATGACTACATATGTAATTGTTGTGCTCTCGCAATTACAAAAAGGTAACGCACCGTTAGAAAATCTTATTACTTTCCCAACTTTTTTTCTGGCGATGCAAAAGTGCTGGAATGACTACATATGTAATTGTTGTGCTCTCGCAATTACAAAAAGGTAACGCACCGTTAGAAAATCTTATTAGTTTCCTAACTTTTTTTCTAGCGGTGCAAAAGTGCTGGAATGACTACATATGTAATTGTCGTGCTCTCGCAATTACAAAAAGGTAACGCACCGTGAGAAAATCTTATTAGTTTCCTAACTTTTTTTCTAGCGGTGCAAAAGTGCTGGAATGACTACATATGTTGTGCTCTCGCAATTACAAAAAGGTAACGCACCGTTACAAAATCTTATTAGTTTCCTAACTTTTTTTCTAGCGGTGCAAAAGTGCTGGAATGACTACATATGTAATTGTCGTGCTCTCGCAATTACAAAAAGGTAACGCACCGTTAGAAAATCTTATTACTTTCCTAACTTTTTTTCTAGCGGTGCAAAAGTGCTGGAATGACTACATATGTACTCGTTGTGCTCTCGCAATTACAAAAAGGTAACGCACCGTTAGAAAATCTTATTACTTTCCTAACTTTTTTTCTGGCAGTGCAAAAGTGCTGGAATGACTACATATGTACTCGTTGTGCTCTCGCAATTACAAAAAGGTAACGCACCGTTAGAAAATCTTATTACTTTCCTACTTTTTTTCTGGCGGTGCAAAAGTGCTGGAATGACTACATATGTAATTGTTGTGCTCTCGCAATTACAAGAAGGTAACGCACCGTTAGAAAATCTTATTACTTTCCTAACTTTTTTTCTAGCGGTGCAAAAGTGCTGGAATGACTACATATGTAATTGTTGTGCTCTCGCAATTACAAGAAGGTAACGCACCGTTAGAAAATCTTATTAGTTTCCTAACTTTTTTTCTAGCGGTGCAAAAGTGCTGGAATGACTACATATGTAATTGCTGTGCTCTCAGAATTCTAAAAAGTCAACGAACCGTTAGAAAATCTTATTAGTTTCCTAACTTTTTTTCTAGCGGTGCAAAAGTGCTGGAATGACTACATATGTACTCGTTGTGCTCTCGCAATTACAAAAAGGTAACGCACCGTTAGAAAATCTTATTACTTTCCTAACTTTTTTTCTAGCGGTGCAAAAGTGCTGGAATGACTACATATGTACTCGTTGTGCTCTCGCAATTACAAAAAGGTAACGCACCGTTGAAAATCTTATTACTTTCCTAACTTTTTTTCTGGCGATGCAAAAGTGCTGGAATGACTACATATGTAATTGTTGTGCTCTCGCAATTACAAAAAGGTAACGCACCGTTAGAAAATCTTATTAGTTTCCTAACTTTTTTTCTAGCGGTGCAAAAGTGCTGGAATGACTACATATGTAATTGTTGTGCTCTCGCAATTACAAAAAGGTAACGCACCGTTAGAAAATCTTATTAGTTTCCTAACTTTTTTTCTAGCGGTGCAAAAGTGCTGGAATGACTACATATGTAATTGTTGTGCTCTCGCAATTACAAAAAGCTAACGCACCGTTAGAAAATCTTATTAGTTTCCTAACTTTTTTTCTAGTAGTGCAAAAGTGCTGGAATGACTACATATGTAATAGTTGTGCTCTCGCAATTACAAAAAGGTAACGCACCGTTAGAAAATCTTATTAGTTTCCTAACTTTTTTTCTAGCGGTGCAAAAGTGCTGGAATGACTACATATGTAATTGTTGTGCTCTCGCAATTACAAAAAGCTAACGCACCATTAGAAAATCTTATTAGTTTCCTAACTTTTTTTCTAGCGGTGCAAAAGTGCTGGAATGACTAAATATGTAATTGTTGTGCTCTCGCAATTACAAAAAGGTAACGCACCGTTAGAAAATCTTATTACTTTCCTAACTTTTTTTCTAGCGGTGCAAAAGTGCTGGAATGACTACATATGTAATTGTTGTGCTCTCGCAATTACAAAAAGGTAACGCACCGTTAGAAAATCTTATTACTTTCCTAACTTTTTTTCTAGCGGTGCAAAAGTGCTGGAATGACTACATATGTAATTGTTGTGCTCTCGCAATTACAAAAAGGTAACGCACCGTTAGAAAATCTTATTACTTTCCTAACTTTTTTTCTAGCGGTGCAAAAGTGCTAGAATGACTACATATGTAATTGTCGTGCTCTCGCAATTACAAAAAGGTAACGCACCGTTAGAAAATCTTATTAGTTTCCTAACTTTTTTTCTAGCGGTGCAAAAGTGCTGAAATGATCACATATGTGATTGTTGTGCTCTCGGCGTTCCAAAAAGGTAACGCACCGTTAGAAAATCTTATTACTTTCCTAACTTTTTTTCTAGCGGTGCAAAAGTGCTGGAATGACTACATATGTACTCGTTGTGCTCTCGCAATTACAAAAAGGTAACGCACCGTTAGAAAATCTTATTATTTTCCTAACTTTTTTTCTAGCGGTGCAAAAGTGCTGGAATGACTACATATGTAATTGTCGTGCTCTCGCAATTACAAAAAGGTAACGCACCGTTAGAAAATCTTATTACTTTCCTAACTTTTTTTCTAGCGGTGCAAAAGTGCTGGAATGACTACATATGTAATTGTCGTGCTCTCGCAATTACAAAAAGGTAACGCACCGTTAGAAAATCTTATTAGTTTCCTAACTTTTTTTCTAGCGGTGCAAAAGTGCTGGAATGATCCCATATGTGATTGTTGTGCTCTCGGCGTTCCAAAAAGGTCACGCACCGTTAGAAAATCTTATTACTTTCCTAACTTTTTTTCTAGCGGTGCAAAAGTGCTGGAATGACTACATATGTAATTGTCGTGCTCTCGCAATTACAAAAAGGTAACGCACCGTTAGAAAATCTTATTACTTTCCTAACTTTTTTTCTAGCAGTGCAAAAGTGCTGGAATGACTACAGATGTACTCGTTGTGCTCTCGCAATTACAAAAAGGTAACGCACCGTTAGAAAATCTTATTAGTTTCCTAACTTTTTTTCTAGCGGTGCAAAAGTGCTGGAATGACTACATATGTAATTGTTGTGCTCTCGCAATTACAAAAAGGTAACGCACCGTTAGAAAATCTTATTAGTTTCCTAACTTTTTTTCTAGCGGTGCAAAAGTGCTGGAATGATCACATATGTGATTGTTGTGCTCTCGGCGTTCCAAAAAGGTAACGCACCGTTAGAAAATCTTATTACTTTCCTTACTTTTTTTCTAGCGGTGCAAAAGTGCTGGAATGACTACATATGTAATTGTCGTGCTCTCGCAATTACAAAAAGGTAACGCACCGTTAGAAAATCTTATTAGTTTCCTAACTTTTTTTCTAGCAGTGCAAAAGTGCTGGAATGACTACATATGTAATTGTTGTGCTCTCGCAATTACAAAAAGGTAACGCACCGTTAGAAAATCTTATTAGTTACCTAACTTTTTTTCTAGCGGTGCAAAAGTGCTGGAATGACTACATATGTAATTGTCGTGCTCTCGCAATTACAAAAAGGTAACGCACCGTTAGAAAATCTTATTACTTTCCTAACTTTTTTTCTAGCAGTGCAAAAGTGCTGGAATGACTACAGATGTACTCGTTGTGCTCTCGCAATTACAAAAAGGTAACGCACCGTTAGAAAATCTTATTAGTTTCCTAACTTTTTTTCTAGCGGTGCAAAAGTGCTGGAATGACTACATATGTAATTGTTGTGCTCTCGCAATTACAAAAAGGTAACGCACCGTTAGAAAATCTTATTAGTTTCCTAACTTTTTTTCTAGCGGTGCAAAAGTGCTGGAATGACTACATATGTAATTGTTGTGCTCTCGCAATTACAAAAAGCTAACGCACCGTTAGAAAATCTTATTAGTTTCCTAACTTTTTTTCTAGTAGTGCAAAAGTGCTGGAATGACTACATATGTAATTGTTGTGCTCTCGCAATTACAAAAAGGTAACGCACCGTTAGAAAATCTTATTAGTTTCCTAACTTTTTTTCTAGCGGTGCAAAAGTGCTGGAATGACTACATATGTAATTGTTGTGCTCTCGCAATTACAAAAAGCTAACGCACCGTTAGAAAATTTTATTAGTTTCCTAACTTTTTTTCTAGCGGTGCAAAAGTGCTGGAATGACTAAATATGTAATTGTTGTGCTCTCGCAATTACAAAAAGGTAACGCACCGTTAGAAAATCTTATTACTTTCCTAACTTTTTTTCTAGCAGTGCAAAAGTGCTGGAATGACTACATATGTAATTGTTGTGCTCTCGCAATTACAAAAAGGTAACGCACCGTTAGAAAATCTTATTACTTTCCTAACTTTTTTTCTAGCGGTGCAAAAGTGCTGGAATGACTACATATGTAATTGTTGTGCTCTCGCAATTACAAAAAGGTAACGCACCGTTAGAAAATCTTATTACTTTCCTAACTTTTTTTCTAGCGGTGCAAAAGTGCTAGAATGACTACATATGTAATTGTCGTGCTCTCGCAATAACAAAAAGGTAACGCGTTGTTAGAAAATCTTATTAGTTTCCTAACTTTTTTTCTAGCGGTGCAAAAGTGCTGAAATGATCACATATGTGATTGTTGTGCTCTCGGCGTTCCAAAAAGGTAACGCACCGTTAGAAAATCTTATTACTTTCCTAACTTTTTTTCTAGCGGTGCAAAAGTGCTGGAATGACTACATATGTACTCGTTGTGCTCTCGCAATTACAAAAAGGTAACGCACCGTTAGAAAATCTTATTATTTTCCTAACTTTTTTTCTAGCGGTGCAAAAGTGCTGGAATGACTACATATGTAATTGTCGTGCTCTCGCAATTACAAAAAGGTAACGCACCGTTAGAAAATCTTATTAGTTTCCTAACTTTTTTTCTAGCGGTGCAAAAGTGCTGGAATGACTACATATGTACTCGTTGTGCTCTCGCAATTACAAAAAGGTAACGCACCGTTAGAAAATCTTATTATTTTCCTAACTTTTTTTCTAGCGGTGCAAAAGTGCTGGAATGACTACATATGTAATTGTCGTGCTCTCGCAATTACAAAAAGGTAACGCACCGTTAGAAAATCTTATTACTTTCCTAACTTTTTTTCTAGCGGTGCAAAAGTGCTGGAATGACTACATATGTAATTGTCGTGCTCTCGCAATTACAAAAAGGTAAAGCACCGTGAGAAAATCTTATTACTTTCCTAACTTTTTTTCTAGCGGTGCAAAAGTGCTGGAATGACTACATATGTACTCGTTGTGCTCTCGCAATTACAAAAAGGTAACGCACCGTTAGAAAATCTTTTTATTTTCCTAACTTTTTTTCTAGCGGTGCAAAAGTGCTGGAATGACTACATATGTAATTGTTGTGCTCTCGCAATTACAAAAAGGTAACGCACCGTTAGAAAATCTTATTAGTTTCCTAACTTTTTTTCTAGCGGTGCAAAAGTGCTGGAATGATCACATATGTGATTGTTGTGCTCTCGGCGTTCCAAAAAGGTAACGCACCGTTAGAAAATCTTATTACTTTCCTAACTTTTTTTCTAGCGGTGCAAAAGTGCTGGAATGATCACATATGTGATTGTTGTGCTCTCGGCGTTCCAAAAAGGTAACGCACCGTTAGAAAATCTTATTACTTTCCTAACTTTTTTTCTAGCGGTGCAAAAGTGCTGGAATGACTACATATGTAATTGTTGTGCTCTCGCAATTACAAGAAGGTAACGCACCGTTAGAAAATCTTATTAGTTTCCTAACTTTTTTTCTAGCGGTGCAAAAGTGCTGGAATGACTACATATGTAATTGTTGTGCTCTCAGAATTCTAAAAAGTCAACGCACCGTTAGAAAATCTTATTAGTTTCCTAACTTTTTTTCTAGCGGTGCAAAAGTGCTGGAATGACTACATATGTACTCGTTGTGCTCTCGCAATTACAAAAAGGTAACGCACCGTTAGAAAATCTTATTACTTTCCTAACTTTTTTTCTAGCGGTGCAAAAGTGCTGGAATGACTACATATGTACTCGTTGTGCTCTCGCAATTACAAAAAGGTAACGCACCGTTAGAAAATCTTATTACTTTCCTAACTTTTTTTCTGGCGATGCAAAAGTGCTGGAATGACTACATATGTAATTGTTGTGCTCTCGCAATTACAAAAAGGTAACGCACCGTTAGAAAATCTTATTAGTTTCCTAACTTTTTTTCTAGCGGTGCAAAAGTGCTGGAATGACTACATATGTAATTGTCGTGCTCTCGCAATTACAAAAAGGTAACGCACCGTTAGAAAATCTTATTACTTTCCTAACTTTTTTTCTAGCAGTGCAAAAGTGCTGGAATGACTACAGATGTACTCGTTGTGCTCTCGCAATTACAAAAAGGTAACGCACTGTTAGAAAATCTTATTAGTTTCCTAACTTTTTTTCTAGCGGTGCAAAAGTGCTGGAATGACTACATATGTAATTGTCGTGCTCTCGCAATTACAAAAAGGTAACGCACCGTTAGAAAATCTTATTACTTTCCTAACTTTTTTTCTAGCAGTGCAAAAGTGCTGGAATGACTACAGATGTACTTGTTGTGCTCTCGCAATTACAAAAAGGTAACGCACCGTTAGAAAATCTTATTAGTTTCCTAACTTTTTTTCTAGCGGTGCAAAAGTGCTGGAATGACTACATATGTAATTGTTGTGCTCTCGCAATTACAAAAAGGTAACGCACCGTTAGAAAATCTTATTAGTTTCCTAACTTTTTTTCTAGCGGTGCAAAAGTGCTGGAATGACTACATATGTAATTGTTGTGCTCTCGCAATTACAAAAAGGTAACGCACCGTTAGAAAATCTTATTAGTTTCCTAACTTTTTTTCTAGCAGTGCAAAAGTGCTGGAATGATCACATATGTGATTGTTGTGCTCTCGGCGTTCCAAAAAGGTAACGCACCGTTAGAAAATCTTATTACTTTCCTAACTTTTTTTCTAGCGGTGCAAAAGTGCTGGAATGACTACATATGTACTCGTTGTGCTCTCGCAATTACAAAAAGGTAACGCACCGTTAGAAAATCTTATTAGTTTCCTAACTTTTTTTCTAGCAGTGCAAAAGTGCTGGAATGATCACATATGTGATTGTTGTGCTCTCGGCGTTCCAAAAAGGTAACGCACCGTTAGAAAATCTTATTACTTTCCTAACTTTTTTTCTAGCGGTGCAAAAGTGCTGGAATGACTACATATGTACTCGTTGTGCTCTCGCAATTACAAAAAGGTAACGCACCGTTAGAAAATCTTATTATTTTCCTAACTTTTTTTCTAGCGGTGCAAAAGTGCTGGAATGACTACATATGTAATTGTCGTGCTCTCGCAATTACAAAAAGGTAACGCACCGTTAGAAAATCTTATTACTTTCCTAACTTTTTTTCTAGCGGTGCAAAAGTGCTAGAATGACTACATATGTAATTGTCGTGCTCTCGCAATTACAAAAAGGTAACGCACCGTTAGAAAATCTTATTAGTTTCCTAACTTTTTTTCTAGCGGTGCAAAAGTGCTGAAATGATCACATATGTGATTGTTGTGCTCTCGGCGTTCCAAAAAGGTAACGCACCGTTAGAAAATCTTATTACTTTCCTAACTTTTTTTCTAGCGGTGCAAAAGTGCTGGAATGACTACATATGTACTCGTTGTGCTCTCGCAATTACAAAAAGGTAACGCACCGTTAGAAAATCTTATTATTTTCCTAACTTTTTTTCTAGCGGTGCAAAAGTGCTGGAATGACTACATATGTAATTGTCGTGCTCTCGCAATTACAAAAAGGTAACGCACCGTTAGAAAATCTTATTACTTTCCTAACTTTTTTTCTAGCGGTGCAAAAGTGCTGGAATGACTACATATGTAATTGTCGTGCTCTCTCAATTACAAAAAGGTAAAGCACCGTGAGAAAATCTTATTACTTTCCTAACTTTTTTTCTAGCGGTGCAAAAGTGCTGGAATGACTACATATGTACTCGTTGTGCTCTCGCAATTACAAAAAGGTAACGCACCGTTAGAAAATCTTTTTATTTTCCTAACTTTTTTTCTAGCGGTGCAAAAGTGCTGGAATGACTACATATGTAATTGTTGTGCTCTCGCAATTACAAAAAGGTAACGCACCGTTAGAAAATCTTATTACTTTCCTAACTTTTTTTCTAGCGGTGCAAAAGTGCTAGAATGACTACATATGTAATTGTCGTGCTCTCGCAATTACAAAAAGGTAACGCACCGTTAGAAAATCTTATTAGTTTCCTAACTTTTTTTCTAGCGGTGCAAAAGTGCTGAAATGATCACATATGTGATTGTTGTGCTCTCGGCGTTCCAAAAAGGTAACGCACCGTTAGAAAATCTTATTACTTTCCTAACTTTTTTTCTAGCGGTGCAAAAGTGCTGGAATGACTACATATGTACTCGTTGTGCTCTCGCAATTACAAAAAGGTAACGCACCGTTAGAAAATCTTATTATTTTCCTAACTTTTTTTCTAGCGGTGCAAAAGTGCTGGAATGACTACATATGTAATTGTCGTGCTCTCGCAATTACAAAAAGGTAACGCACCGTTAGAAAATCTTATTACTTTCCTAACTTTTTTTCTAGCGGTGCAAAAGTGCTGGAATGACTACATATGTAATTGTCGTGCTCTCTCAATTACAAAAAGGTAAAGCACCGTGAGAAAATCTTATTACTTTCCTAACTTTTTTTCTAGCGGTGCAAAAGTGCTGGAATGACTACATATGTACTCGTTGTGCTCTCGCAATTACAAAAAGGTAACGCACCGTTAGAAAATCTTTTTATTTTCCTAACTTTTTTTCTAGCGGTGCAAAAGTGCTGGAATGACTACATATGTAATTGTTGTGCTCTCGCAATTACAAAAAGGTAACGCACCGTTAGAAAATCTTATTAGTTTCCTAACTTTTTTTCTAGCGGTGCAAAAGTGCTGGAATGATCACATATGTGATTGTTGTGCTCTCGGCGTTCCAAAAAGGTAACGCACCGTTAGAAAATCTTATTACTTTCCTAACTTTTTTTCTAGCGGTGCAAAAGTGCTGGAATGATCACATATGTGATTGTTGTGCTCTCGGCGTTCCAAAAAGGTAACGCACCGTTAGAAAATCTTATTACTTTCCTAACTTTTTTTCTAGCGGTGCAAAAGTGCTGGAATGACTACATATGTACTCGTTGTGCTCTCGCAATTACAAAAAGGTAACGCACTGTTAGAAAATCTTATTAGTTTCCTAACTTTTTTTCTAGCGGTGCAAAAGTGCTGGAATGACTACATATGTAATTGTCGTGCTCTCGCAATTACAAAAAGGTAACGCACCGTTAGAAAATCTTATTACTTTCCTAACTTTTTTTCTAGCAGTGCAAAAGTGCTGGAATGACTACAGATGTACTCGTTGTGCTCTCGCAATTACAAAAAGGTAACGCACCGTTAGAAAATCTTATTAGTTTCCTAACTTTTTTTCTAGCGGTGCAAAAGTGCTGGAATGACTACATATGTAATTGTTGTGCTCTCGCAATTACAAAAAGGTAACGCACCGTTAGAAAATCTTATTAGTTTCCTAACTTTTTTTCTAGCGGTGCAAAAGTGCTGGAATGACTACATATGTAATTGTTGTGCTCTCGCAATTACAAAAAGGTAACGCACCGTTAGAAAATCTTATTAGTTTCCTAACTTTTTTTCTAGCAGTGCAAAAGTGCTGGAATGATCACATATGTGATTGTTGTGCTCTCGGCGTTCCAAAAAGGTAACGCACCGTTAGAAAATCTTATTACTTTCCTAACTTTTTTTCTAGCGGTGCAAAAGTGCTGGAATGACTACATATGTACTCGTTGTGCTCTCGCAATTACAAAAAGGTAACGCACCGTTAGAAAATCTTATTAGTTTCCTAACTTTTTTTCTAGCAGTGCAAAAGTGCTGGAATGATCACATATGTAATTGTTGTGCTCTCGGCGTTCCAAAAAGGTAACGCACCGTTAGAAAATCTTATTACTTTCCTAACTTTTTTTCTAGCGGTGCAAAAGTGCTGGAATGACTACATATGTACTCGCTGTGCTCTCGCAATTACAAAAAGGTAACGCACCGTTAGAAAATCTTATTATTTTCCTAACTTTTTTTCTAGCGGTGCAAAAGTGCTGGAATGACTACATATGTAATTGTCGTGCTCTCGCAATTACAAAAAGGTAACGCACCGTTAGAAAATCTTATTACTTTCCTAACTTTTTTTCTAGCGGTGCAAAAGTGCTAGAATGACTACATATGTAATTGTCGTGCTCTCGCAATTACAAAAAGGTAACGCACCGTTAGAAAATCTTATTAGTTTCCTAACTTTTTTTCTAGCGGTGCAAAAGTGCTGAAATGATCACATATGTGATTGTTGTGCTCTCGGCGTTCCAAAAAGGTAACGCACCGTTAGAAAATCTTATTACTTTCCTAACTTTTTTTCTAGCGGTGCAAAAGTGCTGGAATGACTACATATGTACTCGTTGTGCTCTCGCAATTACAAAAAGGTAACGCACCGTTAGAAAATCTTATTACTTTCCTAACTTTTTTTCTAGCGGTGCAAAAGTGCTAGAATGACTACATATGTAATTGTCGTGCTCTCGCAATTACAAAAAGGTAACGCACCGTTAGAAAATCTTATTAGTTTCCTAACTTTTTTTCTAGCGGTGCAAAAGTGCTGAAATGATCACATATGTAATTGTCGTGCTCTCGCAATTACAAAAAGGTAACGCACCGTTAGAAAATCTTATTACTTTCCTAACTTTTTTTCTAGCGGTGCAAAAGTGCTGGAATGACTACATATGTAATTGTCGTGCTCTCGCAATTACAAAAAGGTAAAGCACCGTGAGAAAATCTTATTACTTTCCTAACTTTTTTTCTAGCGGTGCAAAAGTGCTGGAATGACTACATATGTACTCGTTGTGCTCTCGCAATTACAAAAAGGTAACGCACCGTTAGAAAATCTTTTTATTTTCCTAACTTTTTTTCTAGCGGTGCAAAAGTGCTGGAATGACTACATATGTAATTGTTGTGCTCTCGCAATTACAAAAAGGTAACGCACCGTTAGAAAATCTTATTAGTTTCCTAACTTTTTTTCTAGCGGTGCAAAAGTGCTGGAATGATCACATATGTGATTGTTGTGCTCTCGGCGTTCCAAAAAGGTAACGCACCGTTAGAAAATCTTATTACTTTCCTAACTTTTTTTCTAGCGGTGCAAAAGTGCTGGAATGATCACATATGTGATTGTTGTGCTCTCGGCGTTCCAAAAAGGTAACGCACCGTTAGAAAATCTTATTACTTTCCTAACTTTTTTTCTAGCGGTGCAAAAGTGCTGGAATGACTACATATGTACTCGTTGTGCTCTCGCAATTACAAAAAGGTAACGCACCGTTAGAAAATCTTATTATTTTCCTAACTTTTTTTGTAGCGGTGCAAAAGTGCTGGAATGACTACATATGTAATTGTTGTGCTCTCGCAATTACAAGAAGGTAACGCACCGTTAGAAAATCTTATTAGTTTCCTAACTTTTTTTCTAGCGGTGCAAAAGTGCTGGAATGACTACATATGTAATTGTTGTGCTCTCAGAATTCTAAAAAGTCAACGCACCGTTAGAAAATCTTATTAGTTTTCTAACTTTTTTTCTAGCGGTGCAAAAGTGCTGGAATGACTACATATGTACTCGTTGTGCTCTCGCAATTACAAAAAGGTAACGCACCGTTAGAAAATCTTATTACTTTCCTAACTTTTTTTCTAGCGGTGCAAAAGTGCTGGAATGACTACATATGTACTCGTTGTGCTCTCGCAATTACAAAAAGGTAACGCACCGTTAGAAAATCTTATTACTTTCCTAACTTTTTTTCTGGCGATGCAAAAGTGCTGGAATGACTACATATGTAATTGTTGTGCTCTCGCAATTACAAAAAGGTAACGCACCGTTAGAAAATCTTATTAGTTTCCTAACTTTTTTTCTAGCGGTGCAAAAGTGCTGGAATGACTACATATGTAATTGTCGTGCTCTCGCAATTACAAAAAGGTAACGCACCGTTAGAAAATCTTATTACTTTCCTAACTTTTTTTCTAGCAGTGCAAAAGTGCTGGAATGACTACAGATGTACTCGTTGTGCTCTCGCAATTACAAAAAGGTAACGCACTGTTAGAAAATTTTATTAGTTTCCTAACTTTTTTTCTAGCGGTGCAAAAGTGCTGGAATGACTAGATATGTAATTGTCGTGCTCTCGCAATTACAAAAAGGTAACGCACCGTTAGAAAATCTTATTACTTTCCTAACTTTTTTTCTAGCAGTGCAAAAGTGCTGGAATGACTACAGATGTACTCGTTGTGCTCTCGCAATTACAAAAAGGTAACGCACCGTTAGAAAATCTTATTAGTTTCCTAACTTTTTTTCTAGCGGTGCAAAAGTGCTGGAATGACTACATATGTAATTGTTGTGCTCTCGCAATTACAAAAAGGTAACGCACCGTTAGAAAATCTTATTAGTTTCCTAACTTTTTTTCTAGCGGTGCAAAAGTGCTGGAATGACTACATATGTAATTGTTGTGCTCTCGCAATTACAAAAAGGTAACGCACCGTTAGAAAATCTTATTAGTTTCCTAACTTTTTTTCTAGCAGTGCAAAAGTGCTGGAATGATCACATATGTGATTGTTGTGCTCTCGGCGTTCCAAAAAGGTAACGCACCGTTAGAAAATCTTATTACTTTCCTAACTTTTTTTCTAGCGGTGCAAAAGTGCTGGAATGACTACATATGTACTCGTTGTGCTCTCGCAATTACAAAAAGGTAACGCACCGTTAGAAAATCTTATTATTTTCCTAACTTTTTTTCTAGCGGTGCAAAAGTGCTGGAATGACTACATATGTAATTGTTGTGCTCTCGCAATTACAAAAAGGTAACGCACCGTTAGAAAATCTTATTAGTTTCCTAACTTTTTTTCTAGCGGTGCAAAAGTGCTGGAATGACTACATATGTAATTGTCGTGCTCTCGCAATTACAAAAAGGTAACGCACCGTTAGAAAATCTTATTACTTTCCTAACTTTTTTTCTAGCAGTGCAAAAGTGCTGGAATGACTACAGATGTACTCGTTGTGCTCTCGCAATTACAAAAAGGTAACGCACTGTTAGAAAATCTTATTAGTTTCCTAACTTTTTTTCTAGCGGTGCAAAAGTGCTGGAATGCCTACATATGTAATTGTTGTGCTCTCGCAATTACAAAAAGGTAACGCACCGTTAGAAAATCTTATTACTTTCCTAACTTTTTTTTTACCGGTGCAAAAGTGCTGGAATGACTACATATGTAATTGTCGTGCTCTCGCAATTACAAAAAGGTAACGCACCGTTAGAAAATCTTATTACTTTCCTAACTTTTTTTCTAGCGGTGCAAAAGTGCTGGAATGACTACATATGTAATTGTTGTGCTCTCGCAATTACAAAAAGGTAACGCACCGTTAGAAAATCTTATTAGTTTCCTAACTTTTTTTCTAGCGGTGCAAAAGTGCTGGAATGACTACATATGTAATTGTTGTGCTCTCGCAATTACAAAAAGGTAACGCACCGTTAGAAAATCTTATTAGTTTCCTAACTTTTTTTCTAGCAGTGCAAAAGTGCTGGAATGATCACATATGTGATTGTTGTGCTCTCGGCGTTCCAAAAAGGTAACGCACCGTTAGAAAATCTTATTACTTTCCTAACTTTTTTTCTAGCGGTGCAAAAGTGCTGGAATGACTACATATGTACTCGTTGTGCTCTCGCAATTACAAAAAGGTAACGCACCGTTAGAAAATCTTATTATTTTCCTAACTTTTTTTCTAGCGGTGCAAAAGTGCTGGAATGACTACATATGTAATTGTTGTGCTCTCGCAATTACAAAAAGGTAACGCACCGTTAGAAAATCTTATTAGTTTCCTAACTTTTTTTCTAGCGGTGCAAAAGTGCTGGAATGACTACATATGTAATTGTCGTGCTCTCGCAATTACAAAAAGGTAACGCACCGTTAGAAAATCTTATTACTTTCCTAACTTTTTTTCTAGCAGTGCAAAAGTGCTGGAATGACTACAGATGTACTCGTTGTGCTCTCGCAATTACAAAAAGGTAACGCACTGTTAGAAAATCTTATTAGTTTCCTAACTTTTTTTCTAGCGGTGCAAAAGTGCTGGAATGCCTACATATGTAATTGTTGTGCTCTCGCAATTACAAAAAGGTAACGCACCGTTAGAAAATCTTATTACTTTCCTAACTTTTTTTTTACCGGTGCAAAAGTGCTGGAATGACTACATATGTAATTGTCGTGCTCTCGCAATTACAAAAAGGTAACGCACCGTTAGAAAATCTTATTACTTTCCTAACTTTTTTTCTAGCGGTGCAAAAGTGCTGGAATGACTACATATGTAATTGTTGTGCTCTCGCAATTACAAAAAGGTAACGCACCGTTAGAAAATCTTATTAGTTTCCTAACTTTTTTTCTAGCGGTGCAAAAGTGCTGGAATGACTACATATGTAATTGTTGTGCTCTCGCAATTACAAAAAGCTAACGCACCGTTAGAAAATCTTATTAGTTTCCTAACTTTTTTTCTAGCGGTGCAAAAGTGCTGGAATGACTACATATGTAATTGTCGTGCTCTCGCAATTACAAAAAGGTAACGCACCGTTGGAAAATCTTATTACTTTCCTAACTTTTTTTCTAGCGGTGCAAAAGTGCTGGAATGATCACATATGTGATTGTTGTGCTCTCGGCGTTCCAAAAAGGTAACGCACCGTTAGAAAATCTTATTACTTTCCTAACTTTTTTTCTAGCGGTGCAAAAGTGCTGGAATGACTACATATGTAATTGTTGTGCTCTCGCAATTACAAAAAGGTAACGCACCGTTGGAAAATCTTATTACTTTCCTAACTTTTTTTCTAGCGGTGCAAAAGTGCTGGAATGACTACATATGTAATTGTTGTGCTCTCGCAATTACAAAAAGGTAACGCACCGTTAGAAAATCTTATTACTTTCCCAACTTTTTTTCTGGCGATGCAAAAGTGCTGGAATGACTACATATGTAATTGTTGTGCTCTCGCAATTACAAAAAGGTAACGCACCGTTAGAAAATCTTATTAGTTTCCTAACTTTTTTTCTAGCGGTGCAAAAGTGCTGGAATGACTACATATGTAATTGTTGTGCTCTCGCAATTACAAAAAGGTAACGCACCGTTAGAAAATCTTATTAGTTTCCTAACTTTTTTTCTAGCGGTGCAAAAGTGCTGGAATGACTACATATGTAATTGTCGTGCTCTCGCAATTACAAAAAGGTAACGCACCGTGAGAAAATCTTATTAGTTTCCTAACTTTTTTTCTAGCGGTGCAAAAGTGCTGGAATGACTACATATGTAATTGTCGTGCTCTCTCAATTACAAAAAGGTAAAGCACCGTGAGAAAATCTTATTACTTTCCTAACTTTTTTTCTAGCGGTGCAAAAGTGCTGGAATGACTACATATGTACTCGTTGTGCTCTCGCAATTACAAAAAGGTAACGCACCGTTAGAAAATCTTTTTATTTTCCTAACTTTTTTTCTAGCGGTGCAAAAGTGCTGGAATGACTACATATGTAATTGTTGTGCTCTCGCAATTACAAAAAGGTAACGCACCGTTAGAAAATCTTATTAGTTTCCTAACTTTTTTTCTAGCGGTGCAAAAGTGCTGGAATGATCACATATGTGATTGTTGTGCTCTCGGCGTTCCAAAAAGGTAACGCACCGTTAGAAAATCTTATTACTTTCCTAACTTTTTTTCTAGCGGTGCAAAAGTGCTGGAATGACTACATATGTAATTGTTGTGCTCTCGCAATTACAAAAAGGTAACGCACCGTTAGAAAATCTTATTACTTTCCTAACTTTTTTTCTAGCGGTGCAAAAGTGCTAGAATGACTACATATGTAATTGTCGTGCTCTCGCAATTACAAAAAGGTAACGCGTTGTTAGAAAATCTTATTAGTTTCCTAACTTTTTTTCTAGCGGTGCAAAAGTGCTGAAATGATCACATATGTGATTGTTGTGCTCTCGGCGTTCCAAAAAGGTAACGCACCGTTAGAAAATCTTATTACTTTCCTAACTTTTTTTCTAGCGGTGCAAAAGTGCTGGAATGACTACATATGTACTCGTTGTGCTCTCGCAATTACAAAAAGGTAACGCACCGTTAGAAAATCTTATTATTTTCCTAACTTTTTTTCTAGCGGTGCAAAAGTGCTGGAATGACTACATATGTAATTGTCGTGCTCTCGCAATTACAAAAAGGTAACGCACCGTTAGAAAATCTTATTAGTTTCCTAACTTTTTTTCTAGCGGTGCAAAAGTGCTGGAATGACTACATATGTACTCGTTGTGCTCTCGCAATTACAAAAAGGTAACGCACCGTTAGAAAATCTTATTATTTTCCTAACTTTTTTTCTAGCGGTGCAAAAGTGCTGGAATGACTACATATGTAATTGTCGTGCTCTCGCAATTACAAAAAGGTAACGCACCGTTAGAAAATCTTATTACTTTCCTAACTTTTTTTCTAGCGGTGCAAAAGTGCTGGAATGACTACATATGTAATTGTCGTGCTCTCGCAATTACAAAAAGGTAAAGCACCGTGAGAAAATCTTATTACTTTCCTAACTTTTTTTCTAGCGGTGCAAAAGTGCTGGAATGACTACATATGTACTCGTTGTGCTCTCGCAATTACAAAAAGGTAACGCACCGTTAGAAAATCTTTTTATTTTCCTAACTTTTTTTCTAGCGGTGCAAAAGTGCTGGAATGACTACATATGTAATTGTTGTGCTCTCGCAATTACAAAAAGGTAACGCACCGTTAGAAAATCTTATTAGTTTCCTAACTTTTTTTCTAGCGGTGCAAAAGTGCTGGAATGATCACATATGTGATTGTTGTGCTCTCGGCGTTCCAAAAAGGTAACGCACCGTTAGAAAATCTTATTACTTTCCTAACTTTTTTTCTAGCGGTGCAAAAGTGCTGGAATGATCACATATGTGATTGTTGTGCTCTCGGCGTTCCAAAAAGGTAACGCACCGTTAGAAAATCTTATTACTTTCCTAACTTTTTTTCTAGCGGTGCAAAAGTGCTGGAATGACTACATATGTACTCGTTGTGCTCTCGCAATTACAAAAAGGTAACGCACCGTTAGAAAATCTTATTATTTTCCTAACTTTTTTTGTAGCGGTGCAAAAGTGCTGGAATGACTACATATGTAATTGTTGTGCTCTCGCAATTACAAGAAGGTAACGCACCGTTAGAAAATCTTATTAGTTTCCTAACTTTTTTTCTAGCGGTGCAAAAGTGCTGGAATGACTACATATGTAATTGTTGTGCTCTCAGAATTCTAAAAAGTCAACGCACCGTTAGAAAATCTTATTAGTTTCCTAACTTTTTTTCTAGCGGTGCAAAAGTGCTGGAATGACTACATATGTACTCGTTGTGCTCTCGCAATTACAAAAAGGTAACGCACCGTTAGAAAATCTTATTACTTTCCTAACTTTTTTTCTAGCGGTGCAAAAGTGCTGGAATGACTACATATGTACTCGTTGTGCTCTCGCAATTACAAAAAGGTAACGCACCGTTAGAAAATCTTATTACTTTCCTAACTTTTTTTCTGGCGATGCAAAAGTGCTGGAATGACTACATATGTAATTGTTGTGCTCTCGCAATTACAAAAAGGTAACGCACCGTTAGAAAATCTTATTAGTTTCCTAACTTTTTTTCTAGCGGTGCAAAAGTGCTGGAATGACTACATATGTAATTGTCGTGCTCTCGCAATTACAAAAAGGTAACGCACCGTTAGAAAATCTTATTACTTTCCTAACTTTTTTTCTAGCAGTGCAAAAGTGCTGGAATGACTACAGATGTACTCGTTGTGCTCTCGCAATTACAAAAAGGTAACGCACTGTTAGAAAATCTTATTAGTTTCCTAACTTTTTTTCTAGCGGTGCAAAAGTGCTGGAATGACTACATATGTAATTGTCGTGCTCTCGCAATTACAAAAAGGTAACGCACCGTTAGAAAATCTTATTACTTTCCTAACTTTTTTTCTAGCAGTGCAAAAGTGCTGGAATGACTACAGATGTACTTGTTGTGCTCTCGCAATTACAAAAAGGTAACGCACCGTTAGAAAATCTTATTAGTTTCCTAACTTTTTTTCTAGCAGTGCAAAAGTGCTGGAATGATCACATATGTGATTGTTGTGCTCTCGGCGTTCCAAAAAGGTAACGCACCGTTAGAAAATCTTATTACTTTCCTAACTTTTTTTCTAGCGGTGCAAAAGTGCTGGAATGACTACATATGTACTCGTTGTGCTCTCGCAATTACAAAAAGGTAACGCACCGTTAGAAAATCTTATTATTTTCCTAACTTTTTTTCTAGCGGTGCAAAAGTGCTGGAATGACTACATATGTAATTGTCGTGCTCTCGCAATTACAAAAAGGTAACGCACCGTTAGAAAATCTTATTACTTTCCTAACTTTTTTTCTAGCGGTGCAAAAGTGCTAGAATGACTACATATGTAATTGTCGTGCTCTCGCAATTACAAAAAGGTAACGCACCGTTAGAAAATCTTATTAGTTTCCTAACTTTTTTTCTAGCGGTGCAAAAGTGCTGGAATGACTACATATGTAATTGTTGTGCTCTCGCAATTACAAAAAGGTAACGCACCGTTAGAAAATCTTATTAGTTTCCTAACTTTTTTTCTAGCAGTGCAAAAGTGCTGGAATGATCACATATGTGATTGTTGTGCTCTCGGCGTTCCAAAAAGGTAAGGCACCGTTAGAAAATCTTATTACTTTCCTAACTTTTTTTCTAGCGGTGCAAAAGTGCTGGAATGACTACATATGT
The DNA here is from genome assembly GCF_040954645.1 of Diabrotica undecimpunctata. Taxonomy (NCBI): domain Eukaryota; kingdom Metazoa; phylum Arthropoda; class Insecta; order Coleoptera; family Chrysomelidae; genus Diabrotica; species Diabrotica undecimpunctata. The sequence goes on along the minus strand of NW_027311901.1, from coordinate 878,378 downwards.
ACTCGTTGTGCTCTCGCAATTACAAAAAGGTAACGCACCGTTAGAAAATCTTATTAGTTTCCTAACTTTTTTTCTAGCAGTGCAAAAGTGCTGGAATGATCACATATGTGATTGTTGTGCTCTCGGCGTTCCAAAAAGGTAACGCACCGTTAGAAAATCTTATTACTTTCCTAACTTTTTTTCTAGCGGTGCAAAAGTGCTGGAATGACTACATATGTACTCGTTGTGCTCTCGCAATTACAAAAAGGTAACGCACCGTTAGAAAATCTTATTATTTTCCTAACTTTTTTTCTAGCGGTGCAAAAGTGCTGGAATGACTACATATGTAATTGTCGTGCTCTCGCAATTACAAAAAGGTAACGCACCGTTAGAAAATCTTATTACTTTCCTAACTTTTTTTCTAGCGGTGCAAAAGTGCTAGAATGACTACATATGTAATTGTCGTGCTCTCGCAATTACAAAAAGGTAACGCACCGTTAGAAAATCTTATTAGTTTCCTAACTTTTTTTCTAGCGGTGCAAAAGTGCTGAAATGATCACATATGTGATTGTTGTGCTCTCGGCGTTCCAAAAAGGTAACGCACCGTTAGAAAATCTTATTACTTTCCTAACTTTTTTTCTAGCGGTGCAAAAGTGCTGGAATGACTACATATGTACTCGTTGTGCTCTCGCAATTACAAAAAGGTAACGCACCGTTAGAAAATCTTATTATTTTCCTAACTTTTTTTCTAGCGGTGCAAAAGTGCTGGAATGACTACATATGTAATTGTCCTGCTCTCGCAATTACAAAAAGGTAACGCACCGTTAGAAAATCTTATTACTTTCCTAACTTTTTTTCTAGCGGTGCAAAAGTGCTGGAATGACTACATATGTAATTGTCGTGCTCTCTCAATTACAAAAAGGTAAAGCACCGTGAGAAAATCTTATTACTTTCCTAACTTTTTTTCTAGCGGTGCAAAAGTGCTGGAATGACTACATATGTAATTGTTGTGCTCTCGCAATTACAAAAAGGTAACGCACCGTTAGAAAATCTTATTAGTTTCCTAACTTTTTTTCTAGCGGTGCAAAAGTGCTGGAATGATCACATATGTGATTGTTGTGCTCTCGGCGTTCCAAAAAGGTAACGCACCGTTAGAAAATCTTATTACTTTCCTAACTTTTTTTCTAGCGGTGCAAAAGTGCTGGAATGATCACATATGTGATTGTTGTGCTCTCGGCGTTCCAAAAAGGTAACGCACCGTTAGAAAATCTTATTACTTTCCTAACTTTTTTTCTAGCGGTGCAAAAGTGCTGGAATGACTACATATGTACTCGTTGTGCTCTCGCAATTACAAAAAGGTAACGCACTGTTAGAAAATCTTATTAGTTTCCTAACTTTTTTTCTAGCGGTGCAAAAGTGCTGGAATGACTACATATGTAATTGTCGTGCTCTCGCAATTACAAAAAGGTAACGCACCGTTAGAAAATCTTATTACTTTCCTAACTTTTTTTCTAGCAGTGCAAAAGTGCTGGAATGACTACAGATGTACTCGTTGTGCTCTCGCAATTACAAAAAGGTAACGCACCGTTAGAAAATCTTATTAGTTTCCTAACTTTTTTTCTAGCGGTGCAAAAGTGCTGGAATGACTACATATGTAATTGTTGTGCTCTCGCAATTACAAAAAGGTAACGCACCGTTAGAAAATCTTATTAGTTTCCTAACTTTTTTTCTAGCGGTGCAAAAGTGCTGGAATGACTACATATGTAATTGTTGTGCTCTCGCAATTACAAAAAGGTAACGCACCGTTAGAAAATCTTATTAGTTTCCTAACTTTTTTTCTAGCAGTGCAAAAGTGCTGGAATGATCACATATGTGATTGTTGTGCTCTCGGCGTTCCAAAAAGGTAACGCACCGTTAGAAAATCTTATTACTTTCCTAACTTTTTTTCTAGCGGTGCAAAAGTGCTGGAATGACTACATATGTACTCGTTGTGCTCTCGCAATTACAAAAAGGTAACGCACCGTTAGAAAATCTTATTAGTTTCCTAACTTTTTTTCTAGCAGTGCAAAAGTGCTGGAATGATCACATATGTAATTGTTGTGCTCTCGGCGTTCCAAAAAGGTAACGCACCGTTAGAAAATCTTATTACTTTCCTAACTTTTTTTCTAGCGGTGCAAAAGTGCTGGAATGACTACATATGTACTCGTTGTGCTCTCGCAATTACAAAAAGGTAACGCACCGTTAGAAAATCTTATTATTTTCCTAACTTTTTTTCTAGCGGTGCAAAAGTGCTGGAATGACTACATATGTAATTGTCGTGCTCTCGCAATTACAAAAAGGTAACGCACCGTTAGAAAATCCTATTACTTTCCTAACTTTTTTTCTAGCGGTGCAAAAGTGCTAGAATGACTACATATGTAATTGTCGTGCTCTCGCAATTACAAAAAGGTAACGCACCGTTAGAAAATCTTATTAGTTTCCTAACTTTTTTTCTAGCGGTGCAAAAGTGCTGAAATGATCACATATGTGATTGTTGTGCTCTCGGCGTTCCAAAAAGGTAACGCACCGTTAGAAAATCTTATTACTTTCCTAACTTTTTTTCTAGCGGTGCAAAAGTGCTGGAATGACTACATATGTACTCGTTGTGCTCTCGCAATTACAAAAAGGTAACGCACCGTTAGAAAATCTTATTATTTTCCTAACTTTTTTTCTAGCGGTGCAAAAGTGCTGGAATGACTACATATGTAATTGTCGTGCTCTCGCAATTACAAAAAGGTAACGCACCGTTAGAAAATCTTATTACTTTCCTAACTTTTTTTCTAGCGGTGCAAAAGTGCTGGAATGACTACATATGTAATTGTCGTGCTCTCGCAATTACAAAAAGGTAAAGCACCGTGAGAAAATCTTATTACTTTCCTAACTTTTTTTCTAGCGGTGCAAAAGTGCTGGAATGACTACATATGTAATTGTCGTGCTCTCGCAATTACAAAAAGGTAACGCACCGTTAGAAAATCTTATTACTTTCCTAACTTTTTTTCTAGCGGTGCAAAAGTGCTGGAATGACTACATATGTAATTGTCGTGCTCTCTCAATTACAAAAAGGTAAAGCACCGTGAGAAAATCTTATTACTTTCCTAACTTTTTTTCTAGCGGTGCAAAAGTGCTGGAATGACTACATATGTACTCGTTGTGCTCTCGCAATTACAAAAAGGTAACGCACCGTTAGAAAATCTTTTTATTTTCCTAACTTTTTTTCTAGCGGTGCAAAAGTGCTGGAATGACTACATATGTAATTGTTGTGCTCTCGCAATTACAAAAAGGTAACGCACCGTTAGAAAATCTTATTAGTTTCCTAACTTTTTTTCTAGCGGTGCAAAAGTGCTGGAATGATCACATATGTGATTGTTGTGCTCTCGGCGTTCCAAAAAGGTAACGCACCGTTAGAAAATCTTATTACTTTCCTAACTTTTTTTCTAGCGGTGCAAAAGTGCTGGAATGATCACATATGTGATTGTTGTGCTCTCGGCGTTCCAAAAAGGTAACGCACCGTTAGAAAATCTTATTACTTTCCTAACTTTTTTTCTAGCGGTGCAAAAGTGCTGGAATGACTACATATGTACTCGTTGTGCTCTCGCAATTACAAAAAGGTAACGCACTGTTAGAAAATCTTATTAGTTTCCTAACTTTTTTTCTAGCGGTGCAAAAGTGCTGGAATGACTACATATGTAATTGTCGTGCTCTCGCAATTACAAAAAGGTAACGCACCGTTAGAAAATCTTATTACTTTCCTAACTTTTTTTCTAGCAGTGCAAAAGTGCTGGAATGACTACAGATGTACTCGTTGTGCTCTCGCAATTACAAAAAGGTAACGCACCGTTAGAAAATCTTATTAGTTTCCTAACTTTTTTTCTAGCGGTGCAAAAGTGCTGGAATGACTACATATGTAATTGTTGTGCTCTCGCAATTACAAAAAGGTAACGCACCGTTAGAAAATCTTATTAGTTTCCTAACTTTTTTTCTAGCGGTGCAAAAGTGCTGGAATGACTACATATGTAATTGTTGTGCTCTCGCAATTACAAAAAGGTAACGCACCGTTAGAAAATCTTATTAGTTTCCTAACTTTTTTTCTAGCAGTGCAAAAGTGCTGGAATGATCACATATGTGATTGTTGTGCTCTCGGCGTTCCAAAAAGGTAACGCACCGTTAGAAAATCTTATTACTTTCCTAACTTTTTTTCTAGCGGTGCAAAAGTGCTGGAATGACTACATATGTACTCGTTGTGCTCTCGCAATTACAAAAAGGTAACGCACCGTTAGAAAATCTTATTAGTTTCCTAACTTTTTTTCTAGCAGTGCAAAAGTGCTGGAATGATCACATATGTAATTGTTGTGCTCTCGGCGTTCCAAAAAGGTAACGCACCGTTAGAAAATCTTATTACTTTCCTAACTTTTTTTCTAGCGGTGCAAAAGTGCTGGAATGACTACATATGTACTCGTTGTGCTCTCGCAATTACAAAAAGGTAACGCACCGTTAGAAAATCTTATTATTTTCCTAACTTTTTTTCTAGCGGTGCAAAAGTGCTGGAATGACTACATATGTAATTGTCGTGCTCTCGCAATTACAAAAAGGTAACGCACCGTTAGAAAATCCTATTACTTTCCTAACTTTTTTTCTAGCGGTGCAAAAGTGCTAGAATGACTACATATGTAATTGTCGTGCTCTCGCAATTACAAAAAGGTAACGCACCGTTAGAAAATCTTATTAGTTTCCTAACTTTTTTTCTAGCGGTGCAAAAGTGCTGAAATGATCACATATGTGATTGTTGTGCTCTCGGCGTTCCAAAAAGGTAACGCACCGTTAGAAAATCTTATTACTTTCCTAACTTTTTTTCTAGCGGTGCAAAAGTGCTGGAATGACTACATATGTACTCGTTGTGCTCTCGCAATTACAAAAAGGTAACGCACCGTTAGAAAATCTTATTATTTTCCTAACTTTTTTTCTAGCGGTGCAAAAGTGCTGGAATGACTACATATGTAATTGTCGTGCTCTCGCAATTACAAAAAGGTAACGCACCGTTAGAAAATCTTATTACTTTCCTAACTTTTTTTCTAGCGGTGCAAAAGTGCTGGAATGACTACATATGTAATTGTCGTGCTCTCGCAATTACAAAAAGGTAAAGCACCGTGAGAAAATCTTATTACTTTCCTAACTTTTTTTCTAGCGGTGCAAAAGTGCTGGAATGACTACATATGTACTCGTTGTGCTCTCGCAATTACAAAAAGGTAACGCACCGTTAGAAAATCTTTTTATTTTCCTAACTTTTTTTCTAGCGGTGCAAAAGTGCTGGAATGACTACATATGTAATTGTTGTGCTCTCGCAATTACAAAAAGGTAACGCACCGTTAGAAAATCTTATTAGTTTCCTAACTTTTTTTCTAGCGGTGCAAAAGTGCTGGAATGATCACATATGTGATTGTTGTGCTCTCGGCGTTCCAAAAAGGTAACGCACCGTTAGAAAATCTTATTACTTTCCTAACTTTTTTTCTAGCGGTGCAAAAGTGCTGGAATGATCACATATGTGATTGTTGTGCTCTCGGCGTTCCAAAAAGGTAACGCACCGTTAGAAAATCTTATTACTTTCCTAACTTTTTTTCTAGCGGTGCAAAAGTGCTGGAATGACTACATATGTACTCGTTGTGCTCTCGCAATTACAAAAAGGTAACGCACCGTTAGAAAATCTTATTATTTTCCTAACTTTTTTTGTAGCGGTGCAAAAGTGCTGGAATGACTACATATGTAATTGTTGTGCTCTCGCAATTACAAGAAGGTAACGCACCGTTAGAAAATCTTATTAGTTTCCTAACTTTTTTTCTAGCGGTGCAAAAGTGCTGGAATGACTACATATGTAATTGTTGTGCTCTCAGAATTCTAAAAAGTCAACGCACCGTTAGAAAATCTTATTAGTTTCCTAACTTTTTTTCTAGCTGTGCAAAAGTGCTGGAATGACTACATATGTACTCGTTGTGCTCTCGCAATTACAAAAAGGTAACGCACCGTTAGAAAATCTTATTACTTTCCTAACTTTTTTTCTAGCGGTGCAAAAGTGCTGGAATGACTACATATGTAATTGTCGTGCTCTCGCAATTACAAAAAGGTAAGGCACCGTTAGAAAATCTTATTACTTTCCTAACTTTTTTTCTAGCAGTGCAAAAGTGCTGGAATGACTACAGATGTACTCGTTGTGCTCTCGCAATTACAAAAAGGTAACGCACCGTTAGAAAATCTTATTACTTTCCTAACTTTTTTTCTAGCGGTGCAAAAGTGCTGGAATGACTACATATGTACTCGTTGTGCTCTCGCAATTACAAAAAGGTAACGCACCGTTAGAAAATCTTATTATTTTCCTAACTTTTTTTCTAGCGGTGCAAAAGTGCTGGAATGACTACATATGTAATTGTCGTGCTCTCGCAATTACAAAAAGGTAACGCACCGTTAGAAAATCTTATTACTTTCCTAACTTTTTTTCTAGCGGTGCAAAAGTGCTGGAATGACTACATATGTAATTGTCGTGCTCTCGCAATTACAAAAAGGTAACGCACCGTGAGAAAATCTTATTACTTTCCTAACTTTTTTTCTAGCGGTGCAAAAGTGCTGGAATGACTACATATGTACTCGTTGTGCTCTCGCAATTACAAAAAGGTAACGCACCGTTAGAAAATCTTATTACTTTCCTAACTTTTTTTCTAGCGGTGCAAAAGTGCTGGAATGACTACATATGTAATTGTCGTGCTCTCGCAATTACAAAAAGGTAAGGCACCGTTAGAAAATCTTATTACTTTCCTAACTTTTTTTCTAGCGGTGCAAAAGTGCTGGAATGACTACATATGTAATTGTTGTGCTCTCGCAATTACAAAAAGGTAACGCACCGTTAGAAAATCTTATTATTTTCCTAACTTTTTTTCTAGCGGTGCAAAAGTGCTGGAATGACTACATATGTAATTGTCGTGCTCTCGCAATTACAAAAAGGTAACGCACCGTTAGAAAATCTTATTACTTTCCTAACTTTTTTTCTAGCAGTGCAAAAGTGCTGGAATGACTACAGATGTACTCGTTGTGCTCTCGCAATTACAAAAAGGTAACGCACCGTTAGAAAATCTTATTAGTTTCCTAACTTTTTTTCTAGCGGTGCAAAAGTGCTGGAATGACTACATATGTAATTGTTGTGCTCTCGCAATTACAAAAAGGTAACGCACCGTTAGAAAATCTTATTAGTTTCCTAACTTTTTTTCTAGCGATGCAAAAGTGCTGGAATGATCACATATGTGATTGTTGTGCTCTCGCAATTACAAAAAGGTAACGCACCGTTAGAAAATCTTATTAGTTTCCTAACTTTTTTTCTAGCGGTGCAAAAGTGCTGGAATGACTACATATGTAATTGTTGTGCTCTCGCAATTACAAAAAGGTAACGCACCGTTAGAAAATCTTATTAGTTTCCTAACTTTTTTTCTAGCGGTGCAAAAGTGCTGGAATGACTACATATGTAATTGTTGTGCTCTCGCAATTACAAAAAGGTAACGCACCGTTAGAAAATCTTATTACTTTCCTAACTTTTTTTCTAGCAGTGCAAAAGTGCTGGAATGACTACAGATGTACTCGTTGTGCTCTCGCAATTACAAAAAGGTAACGCACCGTTAGAAAATCTTATTTCTTTCCTAACTTTTTTTCTAGCGGTGCAAAAGTGCTGGAATGACTACATATGTAATTGTTGTGCTCTCGCAATTACAAAAAGGTAACGCACCGTTAGAAAATCTTATTAGTTTCCTAACTTTTTTTCTAGCAGTGCAAAAGTGCTGGAATGACTACATATGTAATTGTTGTGCTCTCGCAATTACAAAAAGCTAACGCACCGTTAGAAAATCTTATTACTTTCCTAACTTTTTTTCTAGCGGTGCAAAAGTGCTGGAATGACTACATATGTACTCGTTGTGCTCTCGCAATTACAAAAAGGTAACGCACCGTTAGAAAATCTTATTATTTTCCTAACTTTTTTTCTAGCGGTGCAAAAGTGCTGGAATGACTACATATGTAATTGTCGTGCTCTCGCAATTACAAAAAGGTAACGCACCGTTAGAAAATCTTATTACTTTCCTAACTTTTTTTCTAGCGGTGCAAAAGTGCTAGAATGACTACATATGTAATTGTCGTGCTCTCGCAATTACAAAAAGGTAACGCACCGTTAGAAAATCTTATTAGTTTCCTAACTTTTTTTCTAGCGGTGCAAAAGTGCTGAAATGATCACATATGTGATTGTTGTGCTCTCGGCGTTCCAAAAAGGTAACGCACCGTTAGAAAATCTTATTACTTTCCTAACTTTTTTTCTAGCGGTGCAAAAGTGCTGGAATGACTACATATGTACTCGTTGTGCTCTCGCAAGTACAAAAAGGTAACGCACCGTTAGAAAATCTTATTATTTTCCTAACTTTTTTTCTAGCGGTGCAAAAGTGCTGGAATGACTACATATGTAATTGTCGTGCTCTCGCAATTACAAAAAGGTAACGCACCGTTAGAAAATCTTATTACTTTCCTAACTTTTTTTCTAGCGGTGCAAAAGTGCTGGAATGACTACATATGTAATTGTCGTGCTCTCGCAATTACAAAAAGGTAAAGCACCGTGAGAAAATCTTATTACTTTCCTAACTTTTTTTCTAGCGGTGCAAAAGTGCTGGAATGACTACATATGTACTCGTTGTGCTCTCGCAATTACAAAAAGGTAACGCACCGTTAGAAAATCTTTTTATTTTCCTAACTTTTTTTCTAGCGGTGCAAAAGTGCTGGAATGACTACATATGTAATTGTTGTGCTCTCGCAATTACAAAAAGGTAACGCACCGTTAGAAAATCTTATTAGTTTCCTAACTTTTTTTCTAGCGGTGCAAAAGTGCTGGAATGATCACATATGTGATTGTTGTGCTCTCGGCGTTCCAAAAAGGTAACGCACCGTTAGAAAATCTTATTACTTTCCTAACTTTTTTTCTAGCGGTGCAAAAGTGCTGGAATGATCACATATGTGATTGTTGTGCTCTCGGCGTTCCAAAAAGGTAACGCACCGTTAGAAAATCTTATTACTTTCCTAACTTTTTTTCTAGCGGTGCAAAAGTGCTGGAATGACTACATATGTACTCGTTGTGCTCTCGCAATTACAAAAAGGTAACGCACCGTTAGAAAATCTTATTATTTTCCTAACTTTTTTTGTAGCGGTGCAAAAGTGCTGGAATGACTACATATGTAATTGTTGTGCTCTCGCAATTACAAGAAGGTAACGCACCGTTAGAAAATCTTATTAGTTTCCTAACTTTTTTTCTAGCGGTGCAAAAGTGCTGGAATGACTACATATGTAATTGTTGTGCTCTCAGAATTCTAAAAAGTCAACGCACCGTTAGAAAATCTTATTAGTTTCCTAACTTTTTTTCTAGCGGTGCAAAAGTGCTGGAATGACTACATATGTACTCGTTGTGCTCTCGCAATTACAAAAAGGTAACGCACCGTTAGAAAATCTTATTACTTTCCTAACTTTTTTTCTAGCGGTGCAAAAGTGCTGGAATGACTACATATGTACTCGTTGTGCTCTCGCAATTACAAAAAGGTAACGCACCGTTAGAAAATCTTATTACTTTCCTAACTTTTTTTCTGGCGATGCAAAAGTGCTGGAATGACTACATATGTAATTGTTGTGCTCTCGCAATTACAAAAAGGTAACGCACCGTTAGAAAATCTTATTAGTTTCCTAACTTTTTTTCTAGCGGTGCAAAAGTGCTGGAATGACTACATATGTAATTGTCGTGCTCTCGCAATTACAAAAAGGTAACGCACCGTTAGAAAATCTTATTACTTTCCTAACTTTTTTTCTAGCAGTGCAAAAGTGCTGGAATGACTACAGATGTACTCGTTGTGCTCTCGCAATTACAAAAAGGTAACGCACTGTTAGAAAATCTTATTAGTTTCCTAACTTTTTTTCTAGCGGTGCAAAAGTGCTGGAATGACTAGATATGTAATTGTCGTGCTCTCGCAATTACAAAAAGGTAACGCACCGTTAGAAAATCTTATTACTTTCCTAACTTTTTTTCTAGCAGTGCAAAAGTGCTGGAATGACTACAGATGTACTCGTTGTGCTCTCGCAATTACAAAAAGGTAACGCACCGTTAGAAAATCTTATTAGTTTCCTAACTTTTTTTCTAGCGGTGCAAAAGTGCTGGAATGACTACATATGTAATTGTTGTGCTCTCGCAATTACAAAAAGGTAACGCACCGTTAGAAAATCTTATTAGTTTCCTAACTTTTTTTCTAGCGGTGCAAAAGTGCTGGAATGACTACATATGTAATTGTTGTGCTCTCGCAATTACAAAAAGGTAACGCACCGTTAGAAAATCTTATTAGTTTCCTAACTTTTTTTCTAGCAGTGCAAAAGTGCTGGAATGATCACATATGTGATTGTTGTGCTCTCGGCGTTCCAAAAAGGTAACGCACCGTTAGAAAATCTTATTACTTTCCTAACTTTTTTTCTAGCGGTGCAAAAGTGCTGGAATGACTACATATGTACTCGTTGTGCTCTCGCAATTACAAAAAGGTAACGCACCGTTAGAAAATCTTATTATTTTCCTAACTTTTTTTCTAGCGGTGCAAAAGTGCTGGAATGACTACATATGTAATTGTCGTGCTCTCGCAATTACAAAAAGGTAACGCACCGTTAGAAAATCTTATTACTTTCCTAACTTTTTTTCTAGCGGTGCAAAAGTGCTGGAATGACTACATATGTAATTGTCGTGCTCTCGCAATTACAAAAAGCTAACGCACCGTGAGAAAATCTTATTACTTTCCTAACTTTTTTTCTAGCGGTGCAAAAGTGCTGGAATGACTACATATGTACTCGTTGTGCTCTCGCAATTACAAAAAGGTAACGCACCGTTAGAAAATCTTATTACTTTCCTAACTTTTTTTCTAGCGGTGCAAAAGTGCTGGAATGACTACATATGTAATTGTCGTGCTCTCGCAATTACAAAAAGGTAAGGCACCGTTAGAAAATCTTATTACTTTCCTAACTTTTTTTCTAGCGGTGCAAAAGTGCTGGAATGACTACATATGTAATTGTTGTGCTCTCGCAATTACAAAAAGGTAACGCACCGTTAGAAAATCTTATTATTTTCCTAACTTTTTTTCTAGCGGTGCAAAAGTGCTGGAATGACTACATATGTAATTGTCGTGCTCTCGCAATTACAAAAAGGTAACGCACCGTTAGAAAATCTTATTACTTTCCTAACTTTTTTTCTAGCAGTGCAAAAGTGCTGGAATGACTACAGATGTACTCGTTGTGCTCTCGCAATTACAAAAAGGTAACGCACCGTTAGAAAATCTTATTAGTTTCCTAACTTTTTTTCTAGCGGTGCAAAAGTGCTGGAATGACTACATATGTAATTGTTGTGCTCTCGCAATTACAAAAAGGTAACGCACCGTTAGAAAATCTTATTAGTTTCCTAACTTTTTTTCTAGCGATGCAAAAGTGCTGGAATGATCACATATGTGATTGTTGTGCTCTCGGCGTTCCAAAAAGGTAACGCACCGTTAGAAAATCTTATTACTTTCCTAACTTTTTTTCTAGCGGTGCAAAAGTGCTGGAATAACTACATATGTAATTGTCGTGCTCTCGCAATTACAAAAAGGTAACGCACCGTTGGAAAATCTTATTACTTTCCTAACTTTTTTTCTAGCGGTGCAAAAGTGCTGGAATGACTACATATGTAATTGTCGTGCTCTCGCAATTACAAAAAGGTAACGCACCGTTAGAAAATCTTATTACTTTCCTAACTTTTTTTCTAGCAGTGCAAAAGTGCTGGAATGACTACAGATGTACTCGTTGTGCTCTCGCAATTACAAAAAGGTAACGCACCGTTAGAAAATCTTATTAGTTTCCTAACTTTTTTTCTAGCGGTGCAAAAGTGCTGGAATGACTACATATGTAATTGTTGTGCTCTCGCAATTACAAAAAGGTAACGCACCGTTAGAAAATCTTATTAGTTTCCTAACTTTTTTTCTAGCGGTGCAAAAGTGCTGGAATGACTACATATGTAATTGTTGTGCTCTCGCAATTACAAAAAGCTAACGCACCGTTAGAAAATCTTATTACTTTCCTAACTTTTTTTCTAGCGGTGCAAAAGTGCTGGAATGACTACATATGTACTCGTTGTGCTCTCGCAATTACAAAAAGGTAACGCACCGTTAGAAAATCTTATTAGTTTCCTAACTTTTTTTCTAGCGGTGCAAAATGCTGGAATGACTACATATGTAATTGTCGTGCTCTCGCAATTACAAAAAGGTAACGCACCGTTAGAAAATCTTATTACTTTCCTAACTTTTTTTCTAGCGGTGCAAAAGTGCTGGAATGACTACATATGTAATTGTCGTGCTCTCGCAATTACAAAAAGGTAAGGCACCGTTAGAAAATCTTATTAGTTTCCTAACTTTTTTTCTAGCGGTGCAAAAGTGCTGGAATGACTACATATGTAATTGTTGTGCTCTCGCAATTACAAAAAGGTAACGCACCGTTAGAAAATCTTATTAGTTTCCTAACTTTTTTTCTAGCGGTGCAAAAGTGCTGGAATGACTACATATGTAATTGTTGTGCTCTCGCAATTACAAAAAGGTAACGCACCGTTAGAAAATCTTATTACTTTCCTAACTTTTTTTCTAGCAGTGCAAAAGTGCTGGAATGACTACAGATGTACTCGTTGTGCTCTCGCAATTACAAAAAGGTAACGCACCGTTAGAAAATCTTATTAGTTTCCTAACTTTTTTTCTAGCGGTGCAAAAGTGCTGGAATGACTACATATGTAATTGTTGTGCTCTCGCAATTACAAAAAGGTAACGCACCGTTAGAAAATCTTATTAGTTTCCTAACTTTTTTTCTAGCGATGCAAAAGTGCTGGAATGATCACATATGTGATTGTTGTGCTCTCGGCGTTCCAAAAAGGTAACGCACCGTTAGAAAATCTTATTACTTTCCTAACTTTTTTTCTAGCGGTGCAAAAGTGCTGGAATGACTACATATGTAATTGTCGTGCTCTCGCAATTACAAAAAGGTAACGCACCGTTGGAAAATCTTATTACTTTCCTAACTTTTTTTCTAGCGGTGCAAAAGTGCTGGAATGACTACATATGTAATTGTCGTGCTCTCGCAATTACAAAAAGGTAACGCACCGTTAGAAAATCTTATTACTTTCCTAACTTTTTTTCTAGCAGTGCAAAAGTGCTGGAATGACTACAGATGTACTCGTTGTGCTCTCGCAATTACAAAAAGGTAACGCACCGTTAGAAAATCTTATTAGTTTCCTAACTTTTTTTCTAGCGGTGCAAAAGTGCTGGAATGACTACATATGTAATTGTTGTGCTCTCGCAATTACAAAAAGCTAACGCACCGTTAGAAAATCTTATTACTTTCCTAACTTTTTTTCTAGCGGTGCAAAAGTGCTGGAATGACTACATATGTACTCGTTGTGCTCTCGAAATTACAAAAAGGTAACGCACCGTTAGAAAATCTTATTACTTTCCTAACTTTTTTTCTGGCGATGCAAAAGTGCTGGAATGACTACATATGTAATTGTTGTGCTCTCGCAATTACAAAAAGGTAACGCACCGTTAGAAAATCTTATTAGTTTCCTAACTTTTTTTCTAGCGGTGCAAAATGCTGGAATGACTACATATGTAATTGTCGTGCTCTCGCAATTACAAAAAGGTAACGCACCGTTAGAAAATCTTATTACTTTCCTAACTTTTTTTCTAGCGGTGCAAAAGTGCTGGAATGACTACATATGTAATTGTTGTGCTCTCGCAATTACAAAAAGGTAACGCACCGTTAGAAAATCTTATTAGTTTCCTAACTTTTTTTCTAGCGGTGCAAAAGTGCTGGAATGACTACATATGTAATTGTTGTGCTCTCGCAATTACAAAAAGGTAATGCACCGTTAGAAAATCTTATTAGTTTCCTAACTTTTTTTCTAGCGGTGCAAAAGTGCTGGAATGACTACATATGTAATTGTTGTGCTCTCGCAATTACAAAAAGGTAACGCACCGTTAGAAAATCTTATTAGTTTCCTAACTTTTTTTCTAGAAAATCTTATTACTTTCCTAACTTTTTTTCTAGCAGTGCAAAAGTGCTGGAATGACTACAGATGTACTCGTTGTGCTCTCGCAATTACAAAAAGCTAACGCACCGTTAGAAAATCTTATTAGTTTCCTAACTTTTTTTCTAGTAGTGCAAAAGTGCTGGAATGACTACATATGTAATTGTTGTGCTCTCGCAATTACAAAAAGGTAACGCACCGTTAGAAAATCTTATTAGTTTCCTAACTTTTTTTCTAGCGGTGCAAAAGTGCTGGAATGACTACATATGTAATTGTTGTGCTCTCGCAATTACAAAAAGCTAACGCACCGTTAGAAAATCTTATTAGTTTCCTAACTTTTTTTCTAGCGGTGCAAAAGTGCTGGAATGACTAAATATGTAATTGTTGTGCTCTCGCAATTACAAAAAGGTAACGCACCGTTAGAAAATCTTATTACTTTCCTAACTTTTTTTCTAGCGGTGCAAAAGTGCTGGAATGACTACATATGTAATTGTTGTGCTCTCGCAATTACAAAAAGGTAACGCACCGTTAGAAAATCTTATTACTTTCCTAACTTTTTTTCTAGCGGTGCAAAAGTGCTAGAATGACTACATATGTAATTGTCGTGCTCTCGCAATTACAAAAAGGTAACGCACCGTTAGAAAATCTTATTAGTTTCCTAACTTTTTTTCTAGCGGTGCAAAAGTGCTGGAATGATCACATATGTGATTGTTGTGCTCTCGGCGTTCCAAAAAGGTAACGCACCGTTAGAAAATCTTATTACTTTCCTAACTTTTTTTCTAGCGGTGAAAAAGTGCTGGAATGACTACATATGTACTCGTTGTGCTCTCGCAATTACAAAAAGGTAACGCACCGTTAGAAAATCTTATTATTTTCCTAACTTTTTTTCTAGCGGTGCAAAAGTGCTGGAATGACTACATATGTAATTGTCGTGCTCTCGCAATTACAAAAAGGTAACGCACCGTTAGAAAATCTTATTACTTTCCTAACTTTTTTTCTAGCGGTGCAAAAGTGCTGGAATGACTACATATGTAATTGTCGTGCTCTCGCAATTACAAAAAGGTAACGCACCGTGAGAAAATCTTATTACTTTCCTAATTTTTTTTCTAGCGGTGCAAAAGTGCTGGAATGACTACATATGTACTCGTTGTGCTCTCGCAATTACAACAAGGTAACGCACCGTTAGAAAATCTTATTATTTTCCTAACTTTTTTTCTAGCGGTGCAAAAGTGCTGGAATGACTACATATGTAATTGTTGTGCTCTCGCAATTACAAAAAGGTAACGCACCGTTAGAAAATCTTATTACTTTCCTAACTTTTTTTCTAGCGGTGCAAAAGTGCTGGAATGACTACATATGTACTCGTTGTGCTCTCGCAATTACAAAAAGGTAACGCACCGTTAGAAAATCTTATTATTTTCCTAACTTTTTTTGTAGCGGTGCAAAAGTGCTGGAATGACTACATATGTAATTGTTGTGCTCTCGCAATTACAAGAAGGTAACGCACCGTTAGAAAATCTTATTAGTTTCCTAACTTTTTTTCTAGCGGTGCAAAAGTGCTGGAATGACTACATATGTAATTGTTGTGCTCTCAGAATTCTAAAAAGTCAACGCACCGTTAGAAAATTTTATTAGTTTCCTAACTTTTTTTCTAGCGGTGCAAAAGTGCTGGAATGACTACATATGTACTCGTTGTGCTCTCGCAATTACAAAAAGGTAACGCACCGTTAGAAAATCTTATTAGTTTCCTAACTTTTTTTCTAGCGGTGCAAAAGTGCTGGAATGACTACATATGTAATTGTTGTGCTCTCAGAATTCTAAAAAGTCAACGCACCGTTAGAAAATTTTATTAGTTTCCTAACTTTTTTTCTAGCGGTGCAAAAGTGCTGGAATGACTACATATGTACTCGTTGTGCTCTCGCAATTACAAAAAGGTAACGCACCGTTAGAAAATCTTATTACTTTCCTAACTTTTTTTCTAGCGGTGCAAAAGTGCTGGAATGACTACATATGTACTCGTTGTGCTCTCGCAATTACAAAAAGGTAACGCACCGTTAGAAAATCTTATTACTTTCCTAACTTTTTTTCTGGCGATGCAAAAGTGCTGGAATGACTACATATGTAATTGTTGTGCTCTCGCATTACAAAAAGGTAACGCACCGTTAGAAAATCTTATTAGTTTCCTAACTTTTTTTCTAGCGGTGCAAAAGTGCTGGAATGACTACATATGTAATTGTCGTGCTCTCGCAATTACAAAAAGGTAACGCACCGTTAGAAAATCTTATTACTTTCCTAACTTTTTTTCTAGCAGTGCAAAAGTGCTGGAATGACTACAGATGTACTCGTTGTGCTCTCGCAATTACAAAAAGGTAACGCACCGTTAGAAAATCTTATTAGTTTCCTAACTTTTTTTCTAGCGGTGCAAAAGTGCTGGAATGACTACATATGTAATTGTTGTGCTCTCGCAATTACAAGAAGGTAACGCACCGTTAGAAAATCTTATTACTTTCCTAACTTTTTTTCTAGCAGTGCAAAAGTGCTGGAATGACTACATATGTAATTGTCGTGCTCTCGCAATTACAAAAAGGTAACGCACCGTTGGAAAATCTTATTACTTTCCTAACTTTTTTTCTAGCGGTGCAAAAGTGCTGGAATGACTACATATGTAATTGTTGTGCTCTCGCAATTACAAAAAGGTAACGCACCGTTAGAAAATCTTATTACTTTCCTAACTTTTTTTCTGGCGATGCAAAAGTGCTGGAATGACTACATATGTAATTGTTGTGCTCTCGCAATTACAAAAAGGTAACGCACCGTTAGAAAATCTTATTAGTTTCCTAATATTTTTCTAGCGGTGCAAAAGTGCTGGAATGACTACATATGTAATTGTTGTGCTCTCGCAATTACAAAAAGGTAACGCACCGTTAGAAAATCTTATTAGTTTCCTAACTTTTTTTCTAGCGGTGCAAAAGTGCTGGAATGACTACATATGTAATTGTCGTGCTCTCGCAATTACAAAAAGGTAACGCACCGTTAGAAAATCTTATTACTTTCCTAACTTTTTTTCTAGCAGTGCAAAAGTGCTGGAATGACTACAGATGTACTCGTTGTGCTCTCGCAATTACAAAAAGGTAACGCACCGTTAGAAAATCTTATTAGTTTCCTAACTTTTTTTCTAGCGGTGCAAAAGTGCTGGAATGACTACATATGTAATTGTTGTGCTCTCGCAATTACAAAAAGGTAACGCACCGTTAGAAAATCTTATTACTTTCCTAACTTTTTTTCTAGCAGTGCAAAAGTGCTGGAATGACTACAGATGTACTCGTTGTGCTCTCGCAATTACAAAAAGGTAACGCACCGTTAGAAAATCTTATTAGTTTCCTAACTTTTTTTCTAGCGGTGCAAAAGTGCTGGAATGACTACATATGTAATTGTTGTGCTCTCGCAATTACAAAAAGGTAACGCACCGTTAGAAAATCTTATTAGTTTCCTAACTTTTTTTCTAGCGATGCAAAAGTGCTGGAATGATCACATATGTGATTGTTGTGCTCTCGGCGTTCCAAAAAGGTAACGCACCGTTAGAAAATCTTATTACTTTCCTAACTTTTTTTCTAGCGGTGCAAAAGTGCTGGAATGACTACATATGTAATTGTCGTGCTCTCGCAATTACAAAAAGGTAACGCACCGTTGGAAAATCTTATTACTTTCCTAACTTTTTTTCTAGCGGTGCAAAAGTGCTGGAATGACTACATATGTAATTGTCGTGCTCTCGCAATTACAAAAAGGTAACGCACCGTTAGAAAATCTTATTACTTTCCTAACTTTTTTTCTAGCAGTGCAAAAGTGCTGGAATGACTACAGATGTACTCGTTGTGCTCTCGCAATTACAAAAAGGTAACGCACCGTTAGAAAATCTTATTAGTTTCCTAACTTTTTTTCTAGCGGTGCAAAAGTGCTGGAATGACTACATATGTAATTGTTGTGCTCTCGCAATTACAAAAAGCTAACGCACCGTTAGAAAATCTTATTACTTTCCTAACTTTTTTTCTAGCGGTGCAAAAGTGCTGGAATGACTACATATGTACTCGTTGTGCTCTCGAAATTACAAAAAGGTAACGCACCGTTAGAAAATCTTATTACTTTCCTAACTTTTTTTCTGGCGATGCAAAAGTGCTGGAATGACTACATATGTAATTGTTGTGCTCTCGCAATTACAAAAAGGTAACGCACCGTTAGAAAATCTTATTAGTTTCCTAACTTTTTTTCTAGCGGTGCAAAATGCTGGAATGACTACATATGTAATTGTCGTGCTCTCGCAATTACAAAAAGGTAACGCACCGTTAGAAAATCTTATTACTTTCCTAACTTTTTTTCTAGCGGTGCAAAAGTGCTGGAATGACTACATATGTAATTGTTGTGCTCTCGCAATTACAAAAAGGTAACGCACCGTTAGAAAATCTTATTAGTTTCCTAACTTTTTTTCTAGCGGTGCAAAAGTGCTGGAATGACTACATATGTAATTGTTGTGCTCTCGCAATTACAAAAAGGTAATGCACCGTTAGAAAATCTTATTAGTTTCCTAACTTTTTTTCTAGCGGTGCAAAAGTGCTGGAATGACTACATATGTAATTGTTGTGCTCTCGCAATTACAAAAAGGTAACGCACCGTTAGAAAATCTTATTAGTTTCCTAACTTTTTTTCTAGAAAATCTTATTACTTTCCTAACTTTTTTTCTAGCAGTGCAAAAGTGCTGGAATGACTACAGATGTACTCGTTGTGCTCTCGCAATTACAAAAAGCTAACGCACCGTTAGAAAATCTTATTAGTTTCCTAACTTTTTTTCTAGTAGTGCAAAAGTGCTGGAATGACTACATATGTAATTGTTGTGCTCTCGCAATTACAAAAAGGTAACGCACCGTTAGAAAATCTTATTAGTTTCCTAACTTTTTTTCTAGCGGTGCAAAAGTGCTGGAATGACTACATATGTAATTGTTGTGCTCTCGCAATTACAAAAAGCTAACGCACCGTTAGAAAATCTTATTAGTTTCCTAACTTTTTTTCTAGCGGTGCAAAAGTGCTGGAATGACTAAATATGTAATTGTTGTGCTCTCGCAATTACAAAAAGGTAACGCACCGTTAGAAAATCTTATTACTTTCCTAACTTTTTTTCTAGCGGTGCAAAAGTGCTGGAATGACTACATATGTAATTGTTGTGCTCTCGCAATTACAAAAAGGTAACGCACCGTTAGAAAATCTTATTACTTTCCTAACTTTTTTTCTAGCGGTGCAAAAGTGCTAGAATGACTACATATGTAATTGTCGTGCTCTCGCAATTACAAAAAGGTAACGCACCGTTAGAAAATCTTATTAGTTTCCTAACTTTTTTTCTAGCGGTGCAAAAGTGCTGGAATGATCACATATGTGATTGTTGTGCTCTCGGCGTTCCAAAAAGGTAACGCACCGTTAGAAAATCTTATTACTTTCCTAACTTTTTTTCTAGCGGTGAAAAAGTGCTGGAATGACTACATATGTACTCGTTGTGCTCTCGCAATTACAAAAAGGTAACGCACCGTTAGAAAATCTTATTATTTTCCTAACTTTTTTTCTAGCGGTGCAAAAGTGCTGGAATGACTACATATGTAATTGTCGTGCTCTCGCAATTACAAAAAGGTAACGCACCGTTAGAAAATCTTATTACTTTCCTAACTTTTTTTCTAGCGGTGCAAAAGTGCTGGAATGACTACATATGTAATTGTCGTGCTCTCGCAATTACAAAAAGGTAACGCACCGTGAGAAAATCTTATTACTTTCCTAATTTTTTTTCTAGCGGTGCAAAAGTGCTGGAATGACTACATATGTACTCGTTGTGCTCTCGCAATTACAACAAGGTAACGCACCGTTAGAAAATCTTATTATTTTCCTAACTTTTTTTCTAGCGGTGCAAAAGTGCTGGAATGACTACATATGTAATTGTTGTGCTCTCGCAATTACAAAAAGGTAACGCACCGTTAGAAAATCTTATTACTTTCCTAACTTTTTTTCTAGCGGTGCAAAAGTGCTGGAATGACTACATATGTACTCGTTGTGCTCTCGCAATTACAAAAAGGTAACGCACCGTTAGAAAATCTTATTATTTTCCTAACTTTTTTTGTAGCGGTGCAAAAGTGCTGGAATGACTACATATGTAATTGTTGTGCTCTCGCAATTACAAGAAGGTAACGCACCGTTAGAAAATCTTATTAGTTTCCTAACTTTTTTTCTAGCGGTGCAAAAGTGCTGGAATGACTACATATGTAATTGTTGTGCTCTCAGAATTCTAAAAAGTCAACGCACCGTTAGAAAATTTTATTAGTTTCCTAACTTTTTTTCTAGCGGTGCAAAAGTGCTGGAATGACTACATATGTACTCGTTGTGCTCTCGCAATTACAAAAAGGTAACGCACCGTTAGAAAATCTTATTAGTTTCCTAACTTTTTTTCTAGCGGTGCAAAAGTGCTGGAATGACTACATATGTAATTGTTGTGCTCTCAGAATTCTAAAAAGTCAACGCACCGTTAGAAAATTTTATTAGTTTCCTAACTTTTTTTCTAGCGGTGCAAAAGTGCTGGAATGACTACATATGTACTCGTTGTGCTCTCGCAATTACAAAAAGGTAACGCACCGTTAGAAAATCTTATTACTTTCCTAACTTTTTTTCTAGCGGTGCAAAAGTGCTGGAATGACTACATATGTACTCGTTGTGCTCTCGCAATTACAAAAAGGTAACGCACCGTTAGAAAATCTTATTACTTTCCTAACTTTTTTTCTGGCGATGCAAAAGTGCTGGAATGACTACATATGTAATTGTTGTGCTCTCGCATTACAAAAAGGTAACGCACCGTTAGAAAATCTTATTAGTTTCCTAACTTTTTTTCTAGCGGTGCAAAAGTGCTGGAATGACTACATATGTAATTGTCGTGCTCTCGCAATTACAAAAAGGTAACGCACCGTTAGAAAATCTTATTACTTTCCTAACTTTTTTTCTAGCAGTGCAAAAGTGCTGGAATGACTACAGATGTACTCGTTGTGCTCTCGCAATTACAAAAAGGTAACGCACCGTTAGAAAATCTTATTAGTTTCCTAACTTTTTTTCTAGCGGTGCAAAAGTGCTGGAATGACTACATATGTAATTGTTGTGCTCTCGCAATTACAAGAAGGTAACGCACCGTTAGAAAATCTTATTACTTTCCTAACTTTTTTTCTAGCAGTGCAAAAGTGCTGGAATGACTACATATGTAATTGTCGTGCTCTCGCAATTACAAAAAGGTAACGCACCGTTGGAAAATCTTATTACTTTCCTAACTTTTTTTCTAGCGGTGCAAAAGTGCTGGAATGACTACATATGTAATTGTTGTGCTCTCGCAATTACAAAAAGGTAACGCACCGTTAGAAAATCTTATTACTTTCCTAACTTTTTTTCTGGCGATGCAAAAGTGCTGGAATGACTACATATGTAATTGTTGTGCTCTCGCAATTACAAAAAGGTAACGCACCGTTAGAAAATCTTATTAGTTTCCTAATATTTTTCTAGCGGTGCAAAAGTGCTGGAATGACTACATATGTAATTGTTGTGCTCTCGCAATTACAAAAAGGTAACGCACCGTTAGAAAATCTTATTAGTTTCCTAACTTTTTTTCTAGCGGTGCAAAAGTGCTGGAATGACTACATATGTAATTGTCGTGCTCTCGCAATTACAAAAAGGTAACGCACCGTTAGAAAATCTTATTACTTTCCTAACTTTTTTTCTAGCAGTGCAAAAGTGCTGGAATGACTACAGATGTACTCGTTGTGCTCTCGCAATTACAAAAAGGTAACGCACCGTTAGAAAATCTTATTAGTTTCCTAACTTTTTTTCTAGCGGTGCAAAAGTGCTGGAATGACTACATATGTAATTGTTGTGCTCTCGCAATTACAAAAAGCTAACGCACCGTTAGAAAATCTTATTAGTTTCCTAACTTTTTTTCTAGCGGTGCAAAAGTGCTGGAATGACTAAATATGTAATTGTTGTGCTCTCGCAATTACAAAAAGGTAACGCACCGTTAGAAAATCTTATTACTTTCCTAACTTTTTTTCTAGCGGTGCAAAAGTGCTGGAATGACTACATATGTAATTGTTGTGCTCTCGCAATTACAAAAAGGTAACGCACCGTTAGAAAATCTTATTACTTTCCTAACTTTTTTTCTAGCGGTGCAAAAGTGCTGGAATGACTACATATGTAATTGTTGTGCTCTCGCAATTACAAAAAGGTAACGCACCGTTAGAAAATCTTATTAGTTTCCTAACTTTTTTTCTAGCGGTGCAAAAGTGCTGGAATGACTACATATGTAATTGTCGTGCTCTCGCAATTACAAAAAGGTAACGCACCGTTAGAAAATCTTATTAGTTTCCTAACTTTTTTCTGGCGGTGCAAAAGTGCTGGAATGACTAAATATGTAATTGTTGTGCTCTCGCAATTACAAAAAGGTAACGCACCGTTAGAAAATCTTATTACTTTCCTAACTTTTTTTCTAGCGGTGCAAAAGTGCTGGAATGACTACATATGTAATTGTTGTGCTCTCGCAATTACAAAAAGGTAACGCACCGTTAGAAAATCTTATTACTTTCCTAACTTTTTTTCTAGCGGTGCAAAAGTGCTGGAATGACTACATATGTAATTGTTGTGCTCTCGCAATTACAAAAAGGTAACGCACCGTTAGAAAATCTTATTAGTTTCCTAACTTTTTTTCTTGCGGTGCAAAAGTGCTGGAATGACTACATATGTAATTGTCGTGCTCTCGCAATTACAAAAAGGTAACGCACCGTTAGAAAATCTTATTACTTTCCTAACTTTTTTTCTAGCGGTGCAAAAGTGCTAGAATGACTACATATGTAATTGTCGTGCTCTCGCAATTACAAAAAGGTAACGCACCGTTAGAAAATCTTATTAGTTTCCTAACTTTTTTTCTAGCGGTGCAAAAGTGCTGGAATGATCACATATGTGATTGTTGTGCTCTCGGCGTTCCAAAAAGGTAACGCACCGTTAGAAAATCTTATTACTTTCCTAACTTTTTTTCTAGCGGTGCAAAAGTGCTGGAATGACTACATATGTAATTGTTGTGCTCTCGCAATTACAAAAAGGTAACGCACCGTTAGAAAATCTTATTAGTTTCCTAACTTTTTTTCTTGCGGTGCAAAAGTGCTGGAATGACTACATATGTAATTGTCGTGCTCTCGCAATTACAAAAAGGTAACGCACCGTTAGAAAATCTTATTACTTTCCTAACTTTTTTTCTAGCGGTGCAAAAGTGCTAGAATGACTACATATGTAATTGTCGTGCTCTCGCAATTACAAAAAGGTAACGCACCGTTAGAAAATCTTATTAGTTTCCTAACTTTTTTTCTAGCGGTGCAAAAGTGCTGGAATGATCACATATGTGATTGTTGTGCTCTCGGCGTTCCAAAAAGGTAACGCACCGTTAGAAAATCTTATTACTTTCCTAACTTTTTTTCTAGCGGTGCAAAAGTGCTGGAATGACCACATATGTACTCGTTGTGCTCTCGCAATTACAAAAAGGTAACGCACCGTTAGAGAATCTTATTAGTTTCCTAACTTTTTTTCTAGCGGTGCAAAAGTGCTGGAATGACTACATATGTAATTGTCGTGCTCTCGCAATTACAAAAAGGTAACGCACCGTTAGAAAATCTTTTTAGTTTCCTAACTTTTTTTCTAGCGGTGCAAAAGTGCTGGAATGATCACATATGTGATTGTTGTGCTCTCGGCGTTCCAAAAAGGTAACGCACCGTTAGAAAATCTTATTACTTTCCTAACTTTTTTTCTAGCCGTGCAAAAGTGCTGGAATGACTACATATGTACTCGTTGTGCTCTCGCAACTACAAAAAGGTAACGCACCGTTAGAAAATCTTATTACTTTCCTAACTTTTTTTCTAGCGGTGCAAAAGTGCTGGAATAACTACATATGTAATTGTCGTGCTCTCGCAATTACAAAAAGGTAACGCACCGTTAGAAAATCTTATTACTTTCCTAACTTTTTTTCTAGCGGTGCAAAAGTGCTGGAATGACTACATATGTAATTGTTGTGCTCTCGCAATTACAAAAAGGTAACGCACCGTTAGAAAATCTTATTAGTTTCCTAACTTTTTTCTAGCGGTGCAAAAGTGCTGGAATGACTACATATGTAATTGTCGTGCTCTCGCAATTACAAAAAGGTAACGCACCGTTAGAAAATCTTATTACTTTCCTAACTTTTTTTCTAGCGGTGCAAAAGTGCTGGAATGACTACATATGTACTCGTTGTGCTCTCGCAATTACAAAAAGGTAACGCACCGTTAGAAAATCTTATTAGTTTCCTAACTTTTTTCTGGCGGTACAAAAGTGCTGGAATGACTAAATATGTAATTGTTGTGCTCTCGCAATTACAAAAAGGTAACGCACCGTTAGAAAATCTTATTACTTTCCTAACTTTTTTTCTAGCGGTGCAAAAGTGCTGGAATGACTACATATGTAATTGTCGTGCTCTCGCAATTACAAAAAGGTAACGCACCGTTAGAAAATCTTATTACTTTCCTAACTTTTTTTCTAGCGGTGCAAAAGTGCTGGAATGACTACATATGTAATTGTCGTGCTCTCGCAATTACAAAAAGGTAACGCACCGTTAGAAAATCTTATTACTTTCCTAACTTTTTTTCTAGCGGTGCAAAAGTGCTGGAATGACCACATATGTACTCGTTGTGCTCTCGCAATTACAAAAAGGTAACGCACCGTTAGAAAATCCCATTAGTTTCCTAACTTTTTTTTTAGCGGTGCAAAAGTGCTGGAATGACTACATATGTAATTGTCGTGCTCTCGCAATTACAAAAAGGTAACGCACCGTTAGAAAATCTTATTAGTTTCCTAACTTTTTTTCTAGCGGTGCAAAAGTGCTGGAATGACTACATATGTAATTGTTGTGCTCTCGCAATTACAAAAAGGTAACGCACCGTTAGAAAATCTTATTAGTTTCCTAACTTTTTTTCTAGCGGTGCAAAAGTGCTGGAATGACTACATATGTAATTGTCGTGCTCTCGCAATTACAAAAAGGTAACGCACCGTTAGAAAATCCCATTAGTTTCCTAACTTTTTTTTTAGCGGTGCAAAAGTGCTGGAATGACTACATATGTAATTGTCGTGCTCTCGCAATTACAAAAAGGTAACGCACCGTTAGAAAATCTTATTACTTTCCTAACTTTTTTTCTAGCGGTGCAAAAGTGCTGGAATGACCACATATGTACTCGTTGTGCTCTCGCAATTACAAAAAGGTAACGCACCGTTAGAAAATCTTATTAGTTTCCTAACTTTTTTTCTGGCGGTGCAAAAGTGCTGGAATGACTAAATATGTAATTGTTGTGCTCTCGCAATTACAAAAAGGTAACGCACCGTTAGAAAATCTTATTACTTTCCTAACTTTTTTTCTAGCGGTGCAAAAGTGCTGGAATGACTACATATGTAATTGTTGTGCTCTCGCAATTACAAAAAGGTAACGCACCGTTAGAAAATCTTATTACTTTCCTAACTTTTTTTCTAGCGGTGCAAAAGTGCTGGAATGACTACATATGTAATTGTCGTGCTCTCGCAATTACAAAAAGGTAACGCACCGTTAGAAAATCTTATTACTTTCCTAACTTTTTTTCTAGCGGTGCAAAAGTGCTAGAATGACTACATATGTAATTGTCGTGCTCTCGCAATTACAAAAAGGTAACGCACCGTTAGAAAATCCTATTAGTTTCCTAACTTTTTTTCTAGCGGTGCAAAAGTGCTGGAATGACTACATATGTAATTGTCGTGCTCTCGCAATTACCAAAAGGTAACGCACCGTTAGAAAATCTTTTTAGTTTCCTAACTTTTTTTCTAGCGGTGCAAAAGTGCTGGAATGATCACATATGTGATTGTTGTGCTCTCGGCGTTCCAAAAAGGTAACGCACCGTTAGAAAATCTTATTACTTTCCTAACTTTTTTTCTAGCGGTGCAAAAGTGCTGGAATGACTACATATGTAATTGTCGTGCTCTCGCAATTACAAAAAGGTAACGCACCGTTAGAAAATCTTATTACTTTCCTAACTTTTTTTCTAGCGGTGCAAAAGTGCTAGAATGACTACATATGTAATTGTCGTGCTCTCGCAATTACAAAAAGGTAAAGCACCGTGAGAAAATCTTATTACTTTCCTAACTTTTTTTCTAGCGGTGCAAAAGTGCTGGAATGACTACATATGTACTCGTTGTGCTCTCGCAATTACAAAAAGGTAACGCACCGTTAGAAAATCTTATTACTTTCCTAACTTTTTTTCTAGCGGTGCAAAAGTGCTGGAATAACTACATATGTAATTGTCGTGCTCTCGCAATTACAAAAAGGTAACGCACCGTTAGAAAATATTATTACTTTCCTAACTTTTTTTCTAGCGGTGCAAAAGTGCTGGAATGACTACATATGTAATTGTTGTGCTCTCGCAATTACAAAAAGGTAACGCACCGTTAGAAAATCTTATTAGTTTCCTAACTTTTTTTCTAGCGGTGCAAAAGTGCTGGAATGACTACATATGTAATTGTCGTGCTCTCGCAATTACAAAAAGGTAACGCACCGTTAGAAAATCTTATTACTTTCCTAACTTTTTTTCTAGCGGTGCAAAAGTGCTGGAATGACTACATATGTAATTGTCGTGCTCTCGCAATTACAAAAAGGTAACGCACCGTTAGAAAATCCGATTAGTTTCCTAACTTTTTTTTTAGCGGTGCAAAAGTGCTGGAATGACTACATATGTAATTGTTGTGCTCTCGCAATTACAAAAAGGTAACGCACCGTTAGAAAATCTTATTACTTTCCTAACTTTTTTTCTAGCGGTGCAAAAGTGCTGGAATGACCACATATGTACTCGTTGTGCTCTCGCAATTACAAAAAGGTAACGCACCGTTAGAAAATCCCATTAGTTTCCTAACTTTTTTTCTAGCGGTGCAAAAGTGCTGGAATGACTACATATGTAATTGTCGTGCTCTCGCAATTACAAAAAGGTCGCACCGTTAGAAAATCTTATTACTTTCCTAACTTTTTTTCTAGCGGTGCAAAAGTGCTGGAATGACTACATATGTAATTGTCGTGCTCTCGCAATTACAAAAAGGTAACGCACCGTTAGAAAATCCCATTAGTTTCCTAACTTTTTTTTTAGCGGTGCAAAAGTGCTGGAATGACTACATATGTAATTGTCGTGCTCTCGCAATTACAAAAAGGTAACGCACCGTTAGAAAATCTAATTAGTTTCCTAACTTTTTTTCTAGCGGTGCAAAAGTGCTGGAATGACTATATATGTAATTGTTGAGTTCTCGCAATTACAAAAAGGTAACGCACCGTTAGAAAATCTAATTAGTTTCCTAACTTTTTTTCTAGCGGTGCAAAAGTGCTGGAATGACTACATATGTAATTGTCGTGCTCTCGCAATTACAAAAAGGTAACGCACCGTTTGAAAATCTTATTAATTTCCTAACTTTTTTTCTAGCGGTGCAAAAGTGCTGGAATGACTACATATGTAATTGTCGTGCTCTCGCAATTACAAAAAGGTAACGCACCGTTAGAAAATCTTATTACTTTCCTAACTTTTTTTCTAGCGGTGCAAAAGTGCTGGAATGACTACATATGTAATTGTCGTGCTCTCGCAATTACAAAAAGGTAGAGCACCGTTAGAAAATCTTATTAGTTTCCTAACTTTTTTTCTAGCGGTGCAAAAGTGCTGGAATGATCACATGTGTGATTGTTGTGCTCTCGGCGTTCCAAAAAGGTAACGCATTGTTAGAAAATCTTATTACTTTCCTAACTTTTTTTCTAGCGGTGCAAAAGTGCTGGAATGACTACATATGTAATTGTTGTGCTCTCGCAATTACAAGAAGGTAACGCACCGTTAGAAAATCTTATTAGTTTCCTAACTTTTTTTCTAGCGGTGCAAAAGTGCTGGAATGACTACATATGTAATTGTTGTGCTCTCGCAATTACAAAAAGGTAACGCACCGTTAGAAAATCTTATTAGTTTCCTAACTTTTTTTCTAGCGGTGCAAAAGTGCTGGAATGACTACATATGTAATTGTCGTGCTCTCGCAATTACAAAAAGGTAACGCACCGTTAGAAAATCTTATTAGTTTCCTAACTTTTTTTCTAGCGGTGCAAAAGTGCTGGAATGATCACATATGTGATTGTTGTGCTCTCGGCGTTCCAAAAAGGTAACCCACCGTTAGAAAATCTTATTACTTTCCTAACTTTTTTTCTAGCGGTGCAAAAGTGCTGGAATGACCACATATGTACTCGTTGTGCTCTCGCAATTACAAAAAGGTAACGCACCGTTAGAAAATCTTATTAGTTTCCTAACTTTTTTTCTAGCGGTGCAAAAGTGCTGGAATGACTACATATGTAATTGTTGTGCTCTTGCAATTACAAAAAGTAATTGCGAACTAACACACACACATACTCACACACGCACACACGCACGCACACACGCACACACACATACACTCACACACACAAACACGCACACACGCACACACACATAGATTCTTCACCTCTCGACTCCTACCTATTAGTCGGCTCTTACGACAGGCAGGGCCTTCTTGCCTTGGCCGTGTTCTTATCTCTGCAAGCCGAACGGACACACACACATACTCACACACGCACACACACACGCACACACGCACACACACACATACACTCTTCACCTCTCGACTCCTACTTATTAGTCGCCCATTACAAGAGGCAGGGCCTTCTTGCCTCGGCCGTATTCTTATCTCTGCAAGCCAAACAGACACACACACATACACACACACACTTACACACGCCCACACACGCACACGCACACGCACACGCACACACTCTCCACCTCTCGACTCCTATCCATTAGTCGCCTCTTAAGACAGGCAGGGCCTTCTTGCCACGGACGTATACCTATCTCTGCGAGCCGAACGGACACACACACACACACACTTGCACACATACACACACACATACACGCTTCACCTCTCGACTCCTACCCATTAGTCGCTCCTTACAGCAAGCATGGCCTTCCTGCCACGGACGTATTCTTATCTCTGCGAGCCGAAGGGATACACACACACATACACACACACATACACACACACATACACACACATACTCACACACGCACGCACACACGCACACACACATACACTCACACACACACAAACACGCACACACGCACACAC
Source organism: Diabrotica undecimpunctata (assembly GCF_040954645.1). Lineage (NCBI taxonomy): Eukaryota > Metazoa > Arthropoda > Insecta > Coleoptera > Chrysomelidae > Diabrotica > Diabrotica undecimpunctata. The sequence continues at coordinate 848,962 of NW_027311901.1, read as the reverse complement.
ACATACATTCTTCACCTCTCGACTCCTACCTATTAGTCGCCTCTTACGATAGGCAGGGCCTTCTTGCCTCGGTCGTGCTCTTATCTCTGCAAGCCGAACGGACACACACACACACATACACACACCCTCTCACACGCACACACACGCACATACGCACACACATATACACTCTTCTCCACTCGACTCCTACCCATTAGTCGCCTCTTACGACAGGCAGGGCCTTCTTGCCACAGCCGTGTTCTTATGCCGACTGGACACACACACTCACACACACAAATACACACACACACTCACACACGCACACACACGCACACACGCACACTCACACACACATACACTCTTCACCTCTCGACTCCTATCCATTAGTCGCCTCTTACGACAGGCAGGGCCTTCTTGCCACGGCCGTGTTCTTATCTCTGCGAGCCGACTGGACACACACACACTCACACACACAAATACACACACACACTCACACACGCACACTCACATACACTTACTCACTCACTCACTTATCTCTGCAAGCCGAACGGACACATACACACTCACACACACACATGCACGCACACACGCACACACACGCATACACACAAAAACACTTTTCACCTCTCGACTCCTACCAATTAGTCGCCACTTACGACAAGCCATTCTTGCCTCGGCCGTATTCTTATCTCTGCAAGCCGAACGGACACATACACACTCACACACACGCACGCACACACGCACACACACGCACACACACACACACACAAATACACTCTTCACCTCTCGACTCCTACCCATTAGTCGCCTCTTACGACAGGCATGGCCTTCTTGCCTCGGCCCTATTCTAATCTCTGCGAGCCGAATGGACACACAAAAACATACACACACACACTTACACACGCAAAAACACACACACACCCACACACGCACACACTCACGTACCCTTTTCACCTCTCGACTCCTACCCATTAGTCGCCTCTTACGACAGGCAGGGACTTCTTGCCACGGCCGTGTTCTTATCTCTGTAAGCCGAACGGACACACACACACATGCACACACAAACACACGCACACAGGCACACACGCACACACGCACACACGCACACGCACACAATCTTTACCTCTCGATTCCTATCCATTGGTCGCCTCTTAAGACAGGCAGGGCCTTCTTGCCACGGACGTATTCTTATCTCTGCGAGCCGAAAGGACACACACACACACGCACACACAAACACACGCACCCAGGCACACACGCACACACGCACACGTACACGCACACTCACACACTCTCCACCTCTCGACTAATGTCCATTAGTCGCCTCTTAAGACAGGCAGGGCCTTCTTGCCTCGGCCGTATTCTTATCTCTGCAAGCCGAACGGATACACACACTTACACACACACGCACGCACACACGCACACGCACACGCACACACTTTCCTCCTCTCGACTCCTATCCATTAGTCGCCTCTTAAGACAGGCAGGGCCTTCTTGCCACGGCCGTATTTTATCTCTGCGAGCCGAGCGGACACACACACACACAGTCACACACACACACACATACACTCTTCACCTCTCGACTCCTACCTTTTAGTCGCATCTTACGAGAGGCAGGGCCTTCTTGCCCCGGCCGTATTCTTATCTCTGCAAGCCGAGCGGATACACACACTCACACACACACGCACGCACACACGCGCACACACACGCTCACAAGCACACACACACAAATACACTCTTCACCTCTCGACTCCTACCTACTGGTCGCCTGTTACGACAGGCATGGACTAATTGCCTCCCCCGTATTCTAATCTCTGCGAGCCGAACATACACACTCATACATATACACACACACTTACACACGCACACACAGACACATACACTCTTCACCTCTCGACTCCCACCCATTAGTCGCCTCTTACGACAGGCATGGCCTTCTTGCCACCGCTGTTTTCTTATGCCACACATACACACACACTTACACACGCACACACACGCACACACGCACACACACACAAATACACTCTTCACCTCTCGACTTCTACCCATTAGTCGCATCTTACGACAGGCACGGACTTATTGCCTCGGCCGTATTCTAATCTCTGCGAGCCGCACGGACACACACACACTGACACACACATATTCACACACACACTCACACACGTACGCACACACGCACACACACATATACACTCTTCACCTCTCGACTCCTACCCATTATTCTCCTCTTACGACAGGCAGGGACTTTTTGCCACGGCCGTATTCTTATCTCTGCAAGCCGAACGGACACACACACACGCACACACACACACGCACACGCAAACGCACACGCACACACTCTTCACCTCTCGACTCCTACCCATTATTCTCCTCTTACGACAGGCAGGGACTTTTTGCCACGGCCGTATTCTTATCTCTGCAAGCCGAACGGACACACACACACGCACACACGCACACACGCACACACACGCACCCACACACACGCACACGCACACGCACACACTCTCCACCTCTCGACTCCTACCTTTTAGTCGCCTCTTACGAGAGGCAGGGCCTTCTTGCTCCGGCCGTATTCATATCTCTGCAAGCCGAACGCACACACACACACTTATACACACACACTCACACACGCACAAACACACACACGCACACACGCACACACACATACACTCTTCACCTCTCGACTCCTACCTTTTAGTCGCCTCTTACGATAAGCAGGGCCTTCTTGCCGCGGTCGTGTTCTCATCTCTGCAAGCCAAACTAACACACACACATACTCACACACGCACACACACGCACACACACACGCACACACGCACACACACATACACTCTTCACCTCTCGACTCCTACTTATTAGTCGACCCTTAGAAGAGGCAGGGCCTTCTGGCCTCGGCCGTATTCTTATCTCTGCAAGTCAAACGGACACACACACATACACACACACTCACACACGCCCACACACGCACACACGCACACACACATACACACACATACACGCTTCACCTCTCGACTCCTACCCATTAGTCGCCTCTTACGACATTCAGGGACTTCTTGCCACGGCCGTGTTCTTATCTCTGCGAGCCGAACGGACACACACAGACTCACACAAACACACGCACACACGCACACACACGCACCCACACACACGCACACGCACACGCACACACTCTCCACCTCTCGACTCCTATCCATTAGCCGCCTCTTAAGACAGGCAGGGCCTTCTTGCCACGGCCGTAATCCTATCTCTGCGAGCCGAGCGGACAAACACACACACTCACACACACACACACACATACACTCTTCACCTCTCGAACCCTACCTTTTAGTCGCCTCTTACGAGAGGCAGGGCCTTCTTGCCCCGGCCGTATTCATATCTCTGCAAGCCGAACGGACACACACACATACTCACACACGCACACACCCACGCACACACGCACACAAACATACACTCTTCACCTCTCGACTCCTACCTATTAGTCGCCTCTTACGATAGGCAGGGCCGTCTTGCCTCGGTCGTGTTCTTATTTCTGCAAGCCGAACTAACACACACACATACTCACACACGCACACACACACGCACACACGCACACACACACATACACTCTCCACCTCTCGACTCCTATCCATTAGTCGCCTCTTACGACAGGCAGGGCCTTCTTGCTACGGACGTGTTCTTATCTCTGCGGGCCAAACGGACACACACACACACACACACTCGCACACACACATACACACACATACACGCTTTACCTCTCGACTCCTACCCATTAGTCGCCTCTTACGACATTCAGGGACTTCTTGCCACGGCCGTGTTCTTATCTCTGCGAGCCGAACGGACACACATACACTCACACACACACACGCACACACGCACACACACGCACCCACACACACGCACACGCACACGCACACACTCTCCACCTCTCGACTAATATCCATTAGCCGCCTCTTAAGACAGGCAGGGCCTTCTTACCACGGCCGTAATCTTATCTCTGCGAGCCGAGCGGACCAAGACACACACTCACACACACACACATACACTCTTCACCTCTCGACCCCTACCTTTTAGTCGCCTCTTACGAGAGGCAGGGCCTTCTTGCCCCGGCAGTATTCATATCTCTGCAAGCCGAACGGACACACACACTTATACACACACACTCACACACGCACAAACACACACACGCACACACACATACACTCTTCACCTCTCGACTCCTACCTTTTAGTCGCCTCTTACGATAAGCAGGGCCTTCTTGCCGCGGTCGTGTTCTAATCTCTGCAAGCCAAACTAACACACACACATACTCACACACGCACACACACGCACACACACACGCCGCACACACACGCACACACACACGCACACACGCACACACACACATACACTCTTGACCTCTCGACTCCTACTTATTAGTTGACCCTTACAAGAGGCAGGGACTTCTGGCCTCGGCCGTATTCTTATCTCTGCAAGCCAAACGGACACACACACATACACAGACACTCACACACGCCCACACACGCACACACGCACACACACACACACACACACACATACACTCTTCACCTCTCGACTCCTACCCATTATTCTCCTCTTACGACAGGCAGGGACTTCTTGCCACGGCCGTGTTCTTATCTCTGCAAGCCGAACGGACACACACACATACTCACACACGCACACACACACGCACACACGCACACACACACATACACTCTTCACCTCTCGACTCCTACCCATTATTCTCCTATTACGACAGGCAGGGACTTCTTGCCACGGCCGTGTTCTTATCTCTGCAAGCCGAACGGACACACACACACACACGCACACACACACACGCACACGCACACACTCTCCACCGCTCGACTCCTACCCATTAGTCGTTTCTTACGACAGGCAGGGCCTTCTTGCCTCGGCCGTATTCTTATCTCTGCAAGCCAAACGGACACACACACACACACACAAATACACACACATACTCACACACGCACAAACACACGCACACACATAAAGACACATACACTCTTCACCTCTCGACTCCTATTCATTAGTCGCCTCTTACGACAGGCAGGGACTTCTTGCCACGGCCGTGTTCTTATCTCTGCGAGCCGACCGGGCACACACACACTGACACACACACATTCACACACACACTCATACACGTACGCACACACGCAAACACACACATACACTCTTCACCTCTCGACTCCTACCCATTATTCTCCTCTTACGACAGGCAGGGACTTCTTGCCTCGGCCGTATTAATATCTCTGCAAGCCAAACGGACACACACACACAAATACACACACATACTCACACACGCACAAACACACGCACACACACAAAGACACATACACTCTTCACCTCTCGACTCCTATTCATTAGTCGCCTCTTACGAGAGGCAGGGACTTCTTGCTACGGCCGTGTTGTTATCTCTGCAAGCCGAACGGACACACACACATACACACACGCTTACACACGCACACACACACGCACACACGCACACACACATACACTCTTTACCTCTCGACTCCTACCCATTAGTCGCTTCTTACAACAGGCAGGGCCTTCTTGCTACTGCCATGTTCTTATCTCTGCAAGCCGAACGGACACACACATACACACACACTCACACACACACGCACACACACACTCACACAGACACGCACACACACACACACACTCACACACACACACACACACATACACTCTTAACCTCTCGACTCCTACCCATTAGTCGCCTCTTACGACATTCAGGGACTTCTTGCCACGGACGTATTCATATCTCTGCAAGCCGAACGGACACACACACTCACACACGCACAAGTACACACACGCACACACGCACACACACATACACTCTTCACCTCTCGACTCCTACCTTTTAGTCGCCTCTTACGATAAGCAGGGCCTTGTTGCCTCGGTCGTGTTCTTATTTCTGCAAGCCAAACTAACACACACACATACTCACACACGCACACACACACGCACACACGCACACACACTCATACACTTTTCACCTCTCGACTCCTACTTATTAGTCGCCCACTCTTCGCCTCTCGACTCCTATCCATTAGTCGCCCCGTACGATTTGCATCGCTTTCTTGCCACGGCTGTTTTCTTATCTCTGCAAGCTGAAGGGACACACACACATACATACACACACACTCACAAACACACACACACACACACGCACGCACACACGCACACACACATACACTCACACACACACAAACACGCCCACACGCACACACACATACATTCTTCACCTCTCGACTCCTACCTATTAGTCGCCTCTTACGATAGGCAGGGCCTTCTTGCCTTGGCTGTGTTCTTATCACTGCAAGCCGAACGGACACACACACACATACTCACACACGCACACACACACGCACACACGCACACAAACATACACTCTTCACCTCTCGACTCCTACCTATTAGTCGCCTCTTACGATAGGCAGGGCCTTCTTGCCTCAGTCGTGTTCTT